>NW_010558248.1:37821-66141 GCF_000687285.1 Phaethon lepturus | reverse complement strand
GGCTGCCGACGTCGGCCCAGCCCGCCTGGTGTCGGGTGGAGGCAACACGCCGTTCTGTAGGACAGGAGCGTTTGTAGAAGGTGTAATCGCGCCGGGGAATTTTACCACCACCAAGCTTCCTAGCCGGTTTGGAAAATCATACCACTGGCCACGCTGGCCCTTTTGAAAATCTGAAGCAGCAGTGCTATCAGTTTCCGAGTGAAAGTGCATTTTAAGGAAGGTATTTTCAGTCTCCCCTGTATGAGGACTGTGCTCTTCGCATTAGAGAAAAATGGAAATTCAATCATACAATGATCATATTTCACCCGGTTTCTTAAACTTTTCCTGCAAGCCAAAAGCACCTTGTTAGACATTAATTTTCCTTAATTAGACCTCAGGTTAACATTTTCCTGAAATGAACAATGGCTCTTTGCACTTCTCAAAGCTAATATTTCTATCTGCCCTTGGAAACTCGCTTAGATCACACCAGGCCGGCATCTAATTAGGACATATCCTTGTTATTGCCAGAGCCAGGGGAAAAAATAATAAAAAAAACATACCACATGCTCCCAAAACCCCTAAACAAGACAAATTATAAAAAAATAGAAAAACAAAATATGACCCAGACAAAACAGACAGAGCCTTCCAGTGTGGTTAGTGAGGACCTTACTACTGGGTTCTCCAGCACTGGTGTGACAAGGTCTAAAAATATGAAGTTGTAGCAATTCTATGAATAATCCAGAAATGTCACAAAGTCAGCAGCCCAAAGGGGCTGAACTCAAGATTCTCTGTGTGTTTATTTTCTTCCTGCTCTCAGCTGGCTGTCTTGAGAACTGGCAGGGTTGTAAGGTGCCCTGAATTTTAACAATGACCCTGACTTTCTCACATGACCTCCAGTTCTTTCCAGAAGCCCTAGTGGGCCTGACTACATTTGCTATGTGCTCCAGGACTTGGGTATCATGCTATCTATCTAAACACACATTTCACTTGCCATTTGGAATTGGACAGTCACTAGTCCAACATTTTGTCTGCATCTGCAATGACTTAAGCCCCAGCTGCTGAATCTTAACCCACATTCATGAAGACATATCCTGCCCACCCTCTACTGTTCAGCAAACCTGGTCTTTTTTCTTCTGTCGTGTGAGTCCTTTCATTTGCAGTTCATGAATCTTTATACCAAAACTCCTGTCCTCATCCTGCATACTAGCTTGCCCTCTTGCTTGAATTTGCTCTGTAATAACTCTGCTTTCCTACTTAGCAGGCTATGTAAGGGAGAAAACTTCCATTCGACTATAAGTATTTAACGGTACAATTGCAGCAATTTATGCTACTCATGGTGTGTCCCCACCAACATCATCGTTTGTTAGCATTTTTTGACATCTTCATGATAACCTCAGCAGAAATCCCCAGCTTAGAGACCAGGTCTTGTCAACACGGAGGCAACACTAATGCCCTTTTGTACTGATGGACCAATATGGACGACTTTAGTATAAATGATGGCCAAACAGTTAAGAAAATGACTACATAGCAATCAAAGAATTGAATTCTACATGAAGTCCAGATACACGAGGTACTCTTAATTCAACCTCTTGACCAAGCTTTATATTATGGAGGTTGACTGATTTTATCCCTAGCCTACCTAGCTTAAAACCAGTTCAGAAATCACTACACTGTAGTGAATTATGTGACTGTAGATGGAACACACCTTAAATCAGTCCTGAGTAAAGGTCTTGAATAGACCATATCTTTCAACATAAATTATGATGGGGTAACAGCTGCGTGAAGTAGTTATATTTGTTTGTTTTTATCAGCCTTATAAACTATAACTCCAAACTTCACTCACTGTTGTACAAACCTTTATCAAACATGCTGTCTTCTCAGCATCAATGAGCAAACATTGGTCTTTGTTGGAAGGAGCTGTTGAATTATGTTGTAGAAAGACATAAGCACAGAAAATGAGCTGTAACATGAGGTATGTCATGGTTTTTATACATGTTTTGATGAGTTTATTTTTGTCATTGTTTGCCTTATTTCTCTAAAGAGTGACCAGCAGAATATCTAATGGTTCCCATATTTACAGCACTCCAGTCATTTGTGCTTCTTCAGTGGCTGCAATCTGCTAGACATACACCTTTGTCTTACTCTGCTCCTTTGTAGCAATTCACAAAATTCTCTGTTGCTGTCCCTTTATGGTCTTATTTGCCTATTCCATCCCTTCAGAAAATTCAATACGTAACAGTGATGTCCCCATACATGTCCACCTGACTGCCCTCTGTGTATCAAGCAAAGCTGGCCCCCCATACACTATACCTGGTGGAGATGTCCTTTTTCTTGTCAGAGTGGCTGCGACTGTGGGATATGCCCAAAGCCAGGCATGTAGGGCAATAGTGACCACCTGAGTTCCATTAAAACAAACTAAAATACTTGTGTGTAGTAAGTACACTACACTAAGAAATGTTTGTTGTCAGACTCACAACATCATCTGAGAACTCATACTCAGCTACGGAATAATCCTGTTTATAGGTATATACCATATACCCAGGAAGCAAATATACTGGCCAGGCAGATTTTCTAGAATCCATAGCGAGACTCGGGTTTTGGCAGATGGCCAGAATTACTTGGACCAGCTATCTGTAAAGGGCCCATATTACAGTTGAGATCAAATGGTCTTTTAAAACTGTATAAAAAAATTTGCACTGCACCTTCATTAGAGGTACTTGCAATATTGAGGAGGGTGTGAGAGTCAAAATGCAATAACTGAAGAAGGTCCAGGTCCAGAAAATTACTTTCTGCCTACACACAACCAATAAGAACATTAAATACAAGTGCTTTAGATACATTTAGGTCAATCTGTACTCTTAATGAAACAAAAGCCTATGAGTCTTGAACCTTGGAAGAAAAATACTCAAGTCTCTGCAATGGTATAGTACATTTGGGTATTACTTATTGGTCACTGCAGTGATGGCACTGCCAATAGTGTGTCGTTATCTTGGATTTTAATATGCTACAGCACTATAACTCTGGTGTCACAAGAACTGTGTCTCAGAGGTTTTCTTGCCTTTTCTTACTGCTTGGTCTGCTCAAATAGACATGCAAAACATCTAAGTATGCATTACTCTAGAGCTGAGACCATAAGCCAAAAATGTAGAAGACTGTGGAAACTGCACGAGCTCAATCTATTAATTTCAGCTTGAGCAATTTGCTGAAGAATTATCCTTTTGCTCATGCTGAACCTGTTCAAAATTCTAATACAATAAGCATCACGTCTTAAGTATATACGTGACCTGAAATCATTGCATAAACTTCCAAACAGCAAGCCACAGACTTACTGACAGACACAAGTGTAAAGGGAAATGAAGTGAATTTACTGAATTGTCAGTGAACTTCAGAAACAGTGCTAAATTTTAATTTGAATTATCACTGACCTCAGAGTTACTGTAAATTGTACAAAATCGGGCATAGTATGGTCTTTTTATGCTTTGGCTATGAAAAAGGTTGTTTATCCTGGGCCAGACTGTGACACCCTGACTTTGAGCGGTAATCGTCTTTTCAAGTAACCAGACTGAATTCGGCATACCTGAATACAACAGACCACTTTCCTCCCTGGCATGGAAAATGACGTTCGTTCCACTTCTATCAGTTTTCAGACTTCTTCTGTTCCACCAAAGTCTTACTAAATCATTTGTGAAAATTAAAATCTGCTCCATGGGGCTGCTTGCAAAGATTCTCCTCAGCACAAGCAAAGGTGTCCTGATTTGGTTCTTTATATAAGTCTAAAAGATCACAGTAGCTATAAAGCAACAACATTTCTGTAGTGAGAATTACATGCTGATTTTCTTACATGCAGTTTGCCATGGTGGTTAAGTAAATAAAAGGTTTACTTTGCATGTGATCATTAGAAATTGTAAATCTTAGATCATAAAAACAGCCCCTAACAAATATGGTTTTGCACTAGCCAAGGAGTGTAGAAAATAACATCTCATTAGCCGTAAATCTTGGCAGAAAAGGGAAGCAGAACCCTAGAGTCCTAACAACAGCTTCTGTGCACCAGCCATTAGATCATACTGAAAAGCACAACAGGTCTAAAATGTAGCTGTATGAATGCCCATATAAACATTTTGCTATTACACGATCATTTAAGTACTCCAAAATCTATGATTATAGGCTTATGCCAACCTTTAAAAGATTAAAGGTGATATTTCAGACTAATGAATTCCACTTATTTTTATTTTTGAAAACTTTATTCATGTGTTTTAAAAGGTGATATTCTCCTATTCAGACTTTCATTACTTCCATGTTTGGCATGCGTTTGGTATGCTATGTGCTAAGTAGGGACAGCAAACAATTTGGTATGTGACTAAAAACAAGATCCGGGTTGGTCTATGAAATTCCCTGCATACCTCAGCTTAGACACCTGCAAGTGCATAAAGGCAGCCTTGTCTGAGTCGTCAGGTTGCCTCACTCCTGCCAAAGCTCTCTCATGACTGCATGATGTGGCAGGGAGAGACCTTGTGCTTTTCTCATGACTGAGCGATGTGGCATGGAAGGACCTTGTGCTTTTCCCATAGCCACTTGAAAGAAACAAAAGCACAGCAGGCAAATGCCTAGTCTTCCATGACACGCGGCACCCTGCACCCCGTGTGATGGGAATCATGCAATGCAGATCCAATCTCATGAGCTCCAGAGAGATGCAGCTACCCTGAAGCCACCCTGTCCCATCCCTCTGGTGAGCACACACATCAATCTGGAGGATCCTGAACCATCTGTCAAGGTTGGATGCCTCCTTTTCAGGCATTAAGACAGCTGAACGGAGCACCTGAAGTAAGCTGTCTGAACCTAGTCCTAGAAAGCAAACACTGTGGTGAAAAAATTCGCTTTTTGCTTCTGTATTTCTCAAAACCTTCTTCCTCATTCCAGATGCAGATGAAAAAACTAAAACCAGACAAGTCAGAAATACTAGGGACACTTATTTTATTTTAACAAAATGGAGAAAGGTGAAAATAGCAAGCATTTAACCCCCAGTATGAGCTAGCAACCATTTGCTTTGCATAAAAATACTCTGGCACTTCAAGCTCCAGAAGGCTCCCACCATGAGCTTTCTTGCTCTTTGCTTATGCGGCGCTGAGGCCTCCTTCAGCTGCTGAAGACGTGCTAAATAGCAGTCAAAGGGAACGTCTGGATCTTCTTTATGAAGTGGTCTGGACAAGAAAAGAGGGATTTCTTTCCTATATAATGAAAAAGGCAAAGAAGTAAGGCTTAGAGAAAACCACCAGAAAACAAGATGCTAAGTCTCCTCCAATCCCTATGTTAGTGGTCCTCATTTGCCATATACCTTCATCGTGACCTGTGGAATAACTTCAAGTGCTGTCAGCTGGGGTGTTAACATACTGATTTTCTCCTGCCTGGTTTCTACCAGGTCTGCCTGCTTGGAAAGGCCCACCGGTAGATTCAGCTGGAAAATGAGCAGACAAGTAAGAGAGAACAACATGAGGAAACAATACCATCTGGGTCATATTTCTCAAAGTAAATCTTAGTAAATTCTGACTAAGTCAGTCGCACCACACAGATTCACATCAGATTGGGAACTAACCCAAGTTTTTAAACTTTTATACAGACTCTTCCGTATATATCTTTCTCACAAAACAGTTCAGAATAATCTGCTACTTCCTTGTTACTGTTACCGTATACGCAAGCTTCGCTTCTAAAGTGGTTAAAGGTTTTTCCTTATCTAAGGGATACCAACGCAGGGTCATGAACCTCAGCGTCCATTCACCAAGCTCACACACACATACACAGTATGGTGTTCAAGGTGGTTGTTAATTATTTCTTTCTGCCAAGAAATGAAACGAGTCAAGTGCATTTGCTATAAAGAAAAATATAACCTACTCTATAATTAGCTCTTAAGTAACATCTTTCAATAAATGTGCCCTCAGCAAGATGTTTTGCCATCAACATGAAACAATTCAAAACACTTGGAAAAAAAGCATACTGAGAAAGAGAATGCAAGAAAGATAATTAAAACCAATCAGGAATGTGGTAGATGTGATTCTGAAGCAGCAATAACCTAAAGACAGAAACGGATTCAATCCAACATGTCTGGTGTCTTTATAACAAATCATAGATAACAGCAATAGCCAAGGTTTGGACTGGGTCATATATTTTATTAAAAACTCATATGGCATGGTGATCGACTGTGAAAGATACATATAGCGGTGGTTTATTGCTGTGGTTTGTACTTTAACAAGATTTTAATTTACTTGAACAACTTGCATCATGTTCAGGACAAGGAAGTGTTTCTAACAATCTCTTATTAGTCATCATTTTGGCATTATGATATTTGATTAAAAAAGCAGCTCGGTACAGCTGAAGTAATGCAATTTAATAAGATGTGCTACTTGTTTGTTTTAGGATAGGTGATTCTGACTGCCTGTTAAACTTCAGCATACCTCATACTGGACATTTGGAAAATTTGACTGATTGGCCAACATCAAGTCCAAACTCAAAGTAGTATCAGATGTGCTACTGTTCTGGGACAATGTGGCAGCAAATATGCTGATTAAGTTATAAAGAAGTAATTTTCTTCTATTTGCATGGGTGCCAGTAGGATCTGCGTAGGAGGGTTGGACAAGAAAATCCATGTTCCCACATCATGTAATGAGGAAGGGGCAAGCTGTGTGGGTATTTATGAGCGTGCGCCTGTCCTTCATACAGAAAGTTCATGGTGCTCTGGGGATGAAACCAAGCAAAGTTTACAGATCAGCAACTTGTCAGCCCCAACCTCCAGCTGAAAATAAATGCAGATAAAACAAATAGAATGCTTTAAGGAAATGGAAATACCAAGTGCTGGAATTTCCTGGCTATATACAGCTGGATTTATTTCAAGTTCTGTGGACATGGAAAAAAATATGAGTTCACACTCCCCATATGGGAAATGTGATGTTGGTAAGGGAAGAAAACAGAGTTATAGTCCCTGTTCTATGGCAACTGCATGATTATCCGGGCCGAAGGCAAGAAAATAGTCCCATCAAGGATAGCTGCCCAGTCACAGCTTGGAGGATAGCGTGGACAAGAGTATGTAACCAGTAAGCAATACGGATGAGGCTTTCTGGGGATGCTGGGAGGGATGTAGGGAGAAAATTAAGCCATGTGGACGCAAGCTGTGCTATGACCCTTGCCCTGGCTGCCTGTCCTTTTCTAATATAGAAGTAGATTATGTGACTTACTGACTCTAGTGTGTAGTGAGGGGTCAGCTTGAATTACAACGGGAATGAAATGCTAAAACAGGAAAACATCAGGTCCACAGGGTCTGTGACTGCAGCAAGGCGTTGTCAGAGAGAGGGTTAGAGCAGGGACTGCTGGAAGCGGTAAGTCTGAAGGGACTAAATTTCTGGTATCTCACATTCAGCACCCAAAATTAGTGGATGCTTTTTGCTTTAACCTCCATGTGTGTGGTTCCTCTATCTGTAAAACAGATGGTCACACAGGATGTGGCTACCATAGCCTCTTAGGCCTGATCTGCAGTGTGTTTTCGAAGCGAATCTCCCTGCAGTGTGAGCACCCGGCCCTCGGCACCCCCTCCTCCAGGCAGCAGAGGTGCTCCTGCGGGGCCTCGCCGCTCCCCAAGGGACACAGATTTCTGCAAAAGTGAGGATACAAAGTGCTCAGCTGCAGCAGTAATGAGCAAGAGAAAAGGGTCCAGGAGGAAAGGAACAATTTTTCCTTCAGAGCAAGGTTTGTACAGTGCAGAGTAAAAGCATCGCATGCCAGACACGAGAAGGAAAATAAGTATTGCATAGCTGTCCCTTAAATGGGCAACTTACACTTTCTGTGCCCTGACGAAGGTGGGTGTCTTGGAGAGAAATCATATACAGTCATGTAACTAAAGACTGTCTTGAGGCATACATTCACGAGGTCAAATTAAAGTTGCACAGACCACCTTAATTCTGGCATTTCCTAAGTCTCGAGTGTTTGACTTTACAACCTTAATAATGTTCTTTTAACATAGTTTTTGTATGTGTAATAAATGATATGCCCTTCTCACTTTCAGTGCTCTTCCCACCAGTAATGCTATTGGACCCTTGTCCTTCGTTATGAAAATAAATATTGGAAATTATTGCTGTTGTTATTGAAACCAGATGTACTGCTCTCTGTGGCATTTATTTGTATAGTGTCAAACTCTGGCACAGTCCATTTCAGGGTAGTTATTGAATAAAAATGAGCAATATAACTGATAGTGAAATGTAAATGCTGGAAAGGCATTAGAAGCTGTCTCTTTTCAGGGAAGTTTATAATTTTCATTTCATACGCAAATATTCACACGAACGACTACAAGCAAAAATGACAAAATCACATATTTGCTCCAGTATACAGTAATGAAAAATAACAGAAGGTCAAGATGAAAGAATCTGGGCCTGAATGTGTGAGGCACTAAATCCTCCCTGAAGAGGAGGTCTCTCATGCCTCATGGGGGAAAAAAGCGATGCCCTTGGTACACTCAAAGCAATAAATGTAAAGCACAGACGTTACGCTGGTTTCACCTTGCCTCAGATCTCAGACAAAAGGCACCGTGAAGGACGGCGTTTCTCCCCATCTACTGCCAAGGGTGCGTATGCTTCAATTTTAGAGGTCTAGCTTTTGGACATCGAGGGTTAGGTGAGCAATTTGCCATCCTGTCTTTTCTGTGCTCTTACTGGTCATCCTGACCTCATGCCAGAGGAGCAAACTGCTTGACTGTAGTAGAAAGTGCTGGGTGGAGAAAATATGCGGGGAACAAGCCCAGCGCATGTCTAGCAGGACCGAGGATCATGCAGGGACAGAAGACTTCCCCAGTTTCACCCTGGAAGGAGGATGCCAAAACATAGATCTCTCCAGAAAGCACAAACCTGGCATAGCGTAACTATTTAAGTGACAATGGTCAGCTGTGCTGGGTAAGGCAGATTAAATACACTACTTGAAAAAAAATAATACTGGAGATAACCATTAACAAGGCTTTAAAGTCATATTACAGCTTCATAGTTAAGTACTCAAAAATTAGGAAACTCCGGAACTAAACAGCGTACGCTGCCATTAATTCAGTCCCTGTATTAATGCATTTTAGTATGAACTTTAAGTGCGTGATCACCTTACAATATTCCAGCAAGATTCCTACCCGAGTTAGTGCACGTGGTGGGTCATGTTCTGAGAATGAATGGGGGCTGTGCAGTTAATCAGGCTTTGTTAAAGGGTTAGAGCTGCAGAATTACTGAGCACTCACAGCTGTAACTGCAGTCAAGGAATGTCTGTGTCCTGGGTGTGCATCATGAAAAGCTAAAGACCCTGTACATTAGTCCATGGGCTTCTCAGATTGGACGACTAGTTGTGTGCAGCTTGAGCTTTAACTTTTAAGTCACTTAGATGACATATCTCACAAGCCTGGATACCAGTATGCTTTCGCTGTCAAGAAAATCAGTTTATTAGCAGTTGTTTCTCCCTTATGCACTGTAGTAAGAACAGTGCAGTAAAACCAATTGAAAGATTAAACACATATGGAAGACATGTGGAAAGGTAGACGCAGAGTAATGTAATTCCGTGCTCTGTGCGAAGAGCAAAAAAACCCTGTTTGCTGAGAGTTTTTGCAACTTTAACATTTCTCTTTACATAGGTTTTTTTTTGCATTGTAACTATCTGTACAATTCCCAGGCTCATGCAAAGCACCACAGGTGTTAAAAATCTTTCAGTCTAAATGGACAATTTCATAGGGAAGGCTGAAAAAAAGCATTATATGTATGTATAAGCACCTTTTCTGTTAATATATGTTAAGGATTGCTACAAAATTAGTCCCAACTTCATTACTCTCCAATACCTACTCATCATTTTTACAGACTCTGCTGATTCTGGCCAAGGTTCTGCCAACCAGACTAATTAGAAAATTCAGTTTATCCACTGGCCAGCCACCCATGTTGTGCCAAGGTAGTAGTATTCAATGCCTGCATCGTGGTACTTGCTTTATTTTGTCAGCCTTCCATCTCGTTCAGGAGAGCAAGGGCAACCTATTGATTGATTGATTGATTGAATTTCCACCCTCCTGACATTCCTTGGATTTCTTGCAGCAGAGATCAGACACTCCCCTCAGAAATCAATTTGGAATTTTAACAAGACTTCAGAGAGAGACGAACTCAAAACGGCATGGACTTTTATCGGCAAGCTAATCCCTGAACACTTCTGACAACTGTAAGTGGAGACACCATCTGAAACAGGGAAGAACGACTTCTTATTTATTGAAGAAAAATGCAATCTTCATGGCCATTTCAAAAACATTTTACTGTAACCTAAAATACCCAGCTGTGGGAAGGTTTGAAAGAAGAAGGGAAAAAAAAAGCTTTTTGAGTACAGCTATACGGAAAATGTGTTGTTAGTTTATAAAGCTTTTGAGTGCATTGTGATTAATCAGATTTATGCTGCATGTATAATATACGGCCTAAAGTCATGATATAGGGGAAACCATTGTAATAAAACAGTGATTTTTTTTTTTTTTAATATTGCAAAAGGATACTATTTTTACTGCAATATGCAACTGTGCCAATGGAAAATAGTGGGAGGAAAAAAATATATTGTCTGGCACCGGTTGCCATAGCAACAAGCTGAAGTTCAAGGAGAAGTGGAGAATCTGAATTCTGTGGCAAGGTAATGAATTTAGCATCTACAGGAACAGAAATGGATTTTCTGTCACAGCCTGTAAATCAACCGCAGGAAACCAACATGCGGGAGATATTTTGGAACGCTTTATATCTGCTTCTGATGTATGAAAAGTGTATCAAAATTAGCTCTCAGGGCTTTGTCTTCCAGGCCCTTCCCTTGCTTTCTGTTCAGACCAATGCACTTAAAAACATACTCGATGAAGCTGATGTTTGTTATTGAACAAAGGCAAAAGCCTTGCAATTTACTCAGCAACCCCCCGAAGTCAGCAAGCATCGCCCTCCTCCGAGAAAGCTGCTTCAACACACCTTTCACGATGCACCGGAGTTTCAAAGGTCAGCCGTGAGTCGCGTGTGTCCCGTTGTCCAAGTCCGCTTTTGAGATACTTTTCAAGATGTTTTCTTACGCAAATGCGTGATGCAGGTGAGCAAAGGGAGCGAACATGAAAATACCCGAGGCATCCAGCTCAGCAGCGGGAGCAAACAAGGCGGCTTTTCAACACGCCTGCACGCACGTGTAACTGGTCTGCCTTGAAAACCCCGGGGAACAGCGGCTGCTTGGCATGAGGAGCTGCCTTGGGGGACCCGTCATGCCAAGGAAAGGGGGGGGATGGAGTTTGGACACTGAGCTGGTGCTTCATGACTGCTGCTTGCCAAAACTCCAGGTTACCTGCAAGCAGCCGGTGGTCTCAAAAGGGATTTGGGGAATGATGCCTATGCCTCAGCTAAATCTCTAGTCCATTCTCATGCTTTCTCAGTCTCTTTCTAATGGCTTGTTGATCTCCAGAGTGACCTTGTCCTTGGCTACAATAATTATGCCTCAGCAATCCAGACAGTATCAGGGAGAAAAGTATAGAAAAAAAATGTCTCACAACAAAGGGGCCCAGCTAACATTCTTCATGCTCTCTGTGCCTTTAAAAACGTGAAAAATAAATAGCTTCCCTTTCTACCTCATATCCTGGAGCAGATGGAACACACCCTGGGGAAAGGGAGGAAAAATTCTCTTAAATAAAAAAAAAAGAATTATAACAATACACTGCAGTTAATTATCTATAATGGGCTTCATTCCCAGTAAATCACACCCATGTAGCTCAGATGTAATTCATCCAAAGTCAGGGAAGATAAAGCAGTGTAAAATCACCATAAGCAGAGAATACAGATCAAAATACACTGTAAATAATAAAGTAGGAGAAGAAGATACTAGACAAAAAAAGTGATTTCTTATTTGGATGCCTTCTGCATAAGACAATGGAATGCACTCTGTCCCTGTTGCTGTAGAGAGTGCACATGGAAGATCAATTATCACTATATATTCTCTTTGACTCCCAGCCACACAACTGAATGCTAAGTAAACGTGGAATAACAGTTCAGGAGTTAAAACATTTCAGAGAATTTTGTATAATTTGCTGACCTCGACTAGTTCTTGTTCAGCTGAATTTAGGTGCACCTCTCAAGTCATGTCAAATCAATCAGTGAAATTCTTAAACTCATACTTAACTATTGGGAGTCCTGAGATTAAATATAAATGGTTTCAAGCCTTTTGGTGATCTGTGACCATTTGGAAAAGAAGAGAGGAAACACAAAGATACAAATTTCAAAAGCACTTCAGTGCTGGTTTGGACAGCTGTAGAATTAAAGATGTGTTAAATCTCATAGCCACAGTTATTCTCACTCTTCTGACAGAAATCTCTCAAATACTTCAGCCCCCTTGTCCTTTTATAAATATTTGAATAGCTGGTAGATTAAGCTTCAGCTCTGTCATCTTTCATTTAAAACTGGAGTCCCTCTGGGCTACAGAACAGGACAGCATTGCCCAGCATGGGTTTTGGTACAGCATGCAGGTTTCTGCTCAGGGGTCCTTGGGGAGAAAGTCACTTTGCTGTTGAGATGAACCACTCCAGTAGCAGCTTGAAGGTTGCAGAATTTCCTTTCAAACATCAGGCGTTTGTTTGCCTTTAAAGAAAAGGGTCTTCTGATCCCGAAGACTGCCTTTATGCAATAATGATGTACCATGTTTCTGTGTATTTTGTCTGAAATTGTAAGTAAATATGAAGATAAGTAGGAAATCGTTATTTCAATTACTACTCCTGCCGTGAATATAAAACTCTCTCTGTCTGACAAACAGTGCATGATTTTCATTTACATAAGCTTCTCTTGGAGTGGAAGATAATAAATCAATACAGATAAAGGCACTTTTGATCGGGCTTGATGCTATGAAGTATTAATTACCAGTAAAATCTGTTCAATCTTTCTTCCTGTCTCTTCACCCAGGTGTGTTGTGAACCACTGTAATAAACGCATCTGAATACAGAAAAAAAAAAAAAAACAGGTACATTTTTTTTGCCAAGTCATTTTTCTGCAAAAGCCGTCCTTGATTCAGATCACAGTGTGACTGTACAAATTGGTATGGATCAACTGTTGGAGCAGTCAAAGGGGTGGGAACATGTGCGGTATTGTCACCAAACCCACTGTCATGACAGCCTCAGGCAAAAGAGTGGAGGATCTGGTTGGGACCCAGATATCTCTCTCATCGTGGCTGAAATTTCCAAGAAGTGTCAAGGAGGCTACATGCCTTCCTCTAGCAGCTTTGTGAATTGACCCCAGGATATTCTTTTCATATCTGCAACAAGAAAAAAGAAAGCCATTTCAGCTGTTTTGGGGTGGGACTGTGGGACTTTTTTTTTTTAAATCATGTATATTCTGGTCAGTCTTAACTGAAGATTTTCTCACTTTTTTTTTTTTTTTTAATTCAGTTACAACAGAAAAAACCTTGTTTATAGCACCAAAAAGATATGTGACTCCTTTTGTGAAAAATCTCTCTTTGACTAGCTCTGTGACAGTTTCCACAGCTCATTACTGTTCTGTGCAAATGTATTTATGAGCACAAACTATTCCCCCTCCCTATCAGTTCTCTCCAGAAAGTAAGGGAGGAGAGACTGGCACTGGAAGCAGTCATTGCATGAATGATTGGGCTCTATTTACAGTTTGCAGAAATATAACCTGCATGATTGTGCTGTCCTCATTCACCTGAGAAATGTTCGTTTGTGCTAGTAATTCCATTGAAGTAATTACTGTCTGAGGAGCCAAAGCGTGTTATCTAGCCAATTCCCCTCGCAAGCCATAATGCACAGCTGCAAAGCTCCAGGAGAGCACTGAAAGTATCCTGAAACTTCATGGTAGTGGCAGGAGGGAAAGGGAGGACACCTGGCCCTTCTGGCATCCAGCTAGGACCGACTGGTAGTGTGCAGGGAGTGGGGAAGGGGGAGGAGAGACAGCGTTACAGTCAGTCTGTTTATGCTTCCATTTAATCTTTAATCACATCAAAGGGATTTTTGTGATCTGTTGGTTTTTTGAGCTGTTGGAGATGGCAGGGAAGCCAGGAGTTATTAGTTTTCTGGGTTGCTGTAATGGATTCCGGATGCTGAAGCAAAACTGCGCTTTCCTTGCTCCTTCCCAGGGCTCGTTCCTGACCCCTTCCCTCTGAAAGGAGCGTTCTCTACAAAAGGACCAGTTTATCTCACTTTCCATCAAGACAGTTCCCACTAGCCAAACTCGTTCAGGCAGAGGTAGTTCAGCTGCATAAAACACAACACTGTGGCGTGCTGCAGGGATCAATGTTGCGCCTGAGGACCTCAAAGCTATGCATGTATCTTCCTGCCATTCCTAGAAGGGTAGAAGCAGAGTGGGAAAGCGCAGTGGAACTTTATCCCAGCAATCCCTTCTAAAAGAGCCTGTCCACATCAAGCATGCTCTGCCCTTTCACAGAGCTGGGCTAGCCTGGCAGGGCAAGCCACATCCCTGCCGAGCTCGTTACCAGCACCCCCAGCTCGTGACTAGGTAGGACTGCTTTATAATTGCTCTCTTAGTTGTCGAGGACTGTCTGGGAGCACGGCATGCAAGCAGGGAGTAGGGACCCTGGTGGTACTACTATGGGTTCAGTGCTTCCCAGAGATGCTGAAGAAGATGATCCAAGAGATGTGGTTCAGTTTGTAGAAGACCAACTATCACAGAGGGCAGGCACAGACATAGACACTAGAGAATAAGGCAGGGGAAGTGTCTCCAGAGGCACAAATCTGAACAAGCAGCTTCAGTTCTGGCATTTCCTAACAGCTGAGTGCCTGGCTTTAAAACATAATCGTCCTTTTATCTAGTTCATGTACACAAAGAAAATGGTTGCAAGTAACAACACTGAGTTGGTGGCTTTTTCAGCATCTTCTGTCACAGTTTTAAACAGCATCTTTAAGAAGACAGCATAACTACATCTTACAATGAGCTTCATCTTCCTAACTCCTGAACTATCAACAATGACATGTAATTCAATGAGAAAACAGATCTCTGACTGATCTACAGATTCCCTCTGTAGCATTCTCTTTATGGGGCAACCACTTGAAGGAAGGCCATTTGACACACTACACCCAAAAGCATCAATAAACATCAGTCCAGAGACCTCAGCTCAGAAAGCGGCATTGACAGAGTCTCTCATACAAATCCAAATCATGCCATGTAGTGAGCAGATTGTTTACACCGAATGATTAAATCATTACATTGGGTGAGAAACAAGGCAAGATCCAGGAGGTCTGAATCTCTACTTGACATGAAAGGCAAGAGCTACTAGTTTAAATCTACTGGTGTAAATCTGGAGGACGTCTGCCTGCTTACCGCTTTATAGACTAATGGACTACAGCTGTTGCCATGTTCTAGGGAGCCCTGGGCAGAGATCAGAGAGTGTGTACAGTCCCACCAGTACAGATGTTGTGCTCAGTCAGTGGAAATTCAGTCAAATACATTGTAATTGCTAAAGTAATTAAAGCTCATTACTGAAAGTAAACATAACCGCCAAAGTTAGCGCTCCTGAAGGACTAAGTGACATTCCTCATTTATTCACACTGTAATCAAAAGAGATCATTAGGGCACAGGTGACCTCTGGGCTGGCAGGGGAGGAGTACTTCAATGAGAAAATAGTTACAAGAGGGATTAATATATTTATATATGTAAACTGTGAAAATAAGTAATAATAATAATTTAAAAATACATCACTGGAAAGGGAATGCATTTCCACAAATGGAAGTGGAAATAAAAGTGGAAGTGGGAGAGGAGAGGAGAGGAGAGGAGAGGAGAGGAGAGGAGAGGAGAGGAGAGGAGAGGAGAGGAGAGGAGAGGAGAGGAGAGGAGAGGAGAGGAGAGGAGAGGAGAGGAGAGGAGAGGAGAGGAGAGGAGAGGAGAGGAGAGGAGAGGAGAGGAGAGGAGAGGAGAGGAGAGGAGAGGAGAGGAGAGGAGAGGAGAGGAGAGGAGAGGAGAGGAGAGGAGAGGAGAGGAGAGGAGAGGAGAGGAGAGGAGAGGAGAGGAGAGGAGAGGAGAGGAGAGGAGAGGAGAGGAGAGGAGAGGAGAGGAGAGGAGAGGAGAGGAGAGGAGAGGAGAGGAGAGGAGAGGAGAGGAGAGGAGAGGAGAGGAGAGGAGAGGAGAGGAGAGGAGAGGAGAGGAGAGGAGAGGAGAGGAGAGGAGAGGAGAGGAGAGGAGAGGAGAGGAGAGGAGAGGAGAGGAGAGGAGAGGAGAGGAGAGGAGAGGAGAGGAGAGGAGAGGAGAGGAGAGGAGAGGAGAGGAGAGGAGAGGAGAGGAGAGGAGAGGAGAGGAGAGGAGAGGAGAGGAGAGGAGAGGAGAGGAGAGGAGAGGAGAGGAGAGGAGAGGAGAGGAGAGGAGAGGAGAGGAGAGGAGAGGAGAGGAGAGGAGAGGAGAGGAGAGGAGAGGAGAGGAGAGGAGAGGAGAGGAGAGGAGAGGAGAGGAGAGGAGAGGAGAGGAGAGGAGAGGAGAGGAGAGGAGAGGAGAGGAGAGGACCGTGGGCATGTATACAGGACAGGTGACCTGTCCCTGCATTAAACTCATTAATGATAATTTCCTTTCCTCATCCTGGACTTCTGATCTGTTTTCTTGAGGAGTGTTGAAGTTACAACCTGTTATTCACCCTGTGGAGGACATATTGTCCCCTTCCCACTTCTGGTCACTACAGGTTCTCATCAAAAAGGAAGGGGGAAGCTTTAGATACTCTTGAAATTTGACCAAGCACCAGGAGACTGTTGTGCACATGCAACCCCGCTGCAATCAATGGTGGCTATGTGGCCCTCACGGAAGATTTTGGTTAAAAATGTCTTTGGGAGAGTCCTACTTTCTTTCATGGCAGCAAAAATTATGTGATACTGTAATATAATATGTACAGTCCCACTGGACTGCCCACTCTCACTGCAGACCTAACACACTAATGTGGAGAGAGTGGAAAAAAGTCTGATGGATCAACAAGGCACTGAGCAACAGGGACCTGAGCTGCCAATTTTGAAAAAGTGAATTTACACAAGCTGGTATTACTGGTTCAGTAGTGGCCTCAAAGTAGTTTAGCTCAAACTCTTTTTACTGTTAGGCCACAACTTGTAGCTCTTTAGCCAGTCCCACTGCTACCTAGTGAGGAAAGGGGAGTATTAGGTGAGATTTTCACAGTGTACCAAACATTTCAGTTGGGAAATCATGCTTTCATGAAAGCAAACAAAAAAGCTATGTATGTTTGGATTCAACTCCAGATCAAGACGCATAAATTTAATCTGTGCATGTAGATGTATACTAGTATATGTACACATGTAAGTACATATGGGTACACTTACAAGTACATGTAGGCTCACATATATCTGCATGACTGTATTACACGTCTACAATACATACAAAAACCTATGTAGGTATACATACACCTCCAACTGTATCTATATCTACAATTATACCTGTATATACTTATATACACATCTATATTTTGTTACATGCGTAGATCACAAAATCACAGAATCACTAAGGTTGGAAACGACCCTCAAGATCATCAAGTCCAACCATTAATCCAGCGCCACCATGTCCCCTAAACCATGTCCTGAAGTGCCATATCCACACGTTTTTTGAACACTTCCAGAGATGGCGCCTCTACCCCCTCCCTGGGAAGCCTGTTCCAATGCTTGACCACCCTCTCGGTGAAGAAATTTTTCCTAATATCCAATCTAAACCTCCCCTGGCACAACTTGAGGCCATTTCCTCTCATCCTAAATGTGATGATGCCTATGTGTGAATGGATGTGTGTAGGTATATATATAATGTAAGATATATGTCTAAGTTCTTATTGTGGTCACTGGAGTTAGGACACGTGCCTAAATGTAGCTGTCCACAATGACCTGAGATGTCCTCTGGCATTCATGACAGCCACACAGGTCTGGCAGATGTGATACAGGATCTCTGGGAGATTCATGGCCCTGTGAATTGATCCTTCTGCAGGCCGCAGATTATTATTTTCATGAGTCTCAAATTGTATTAGATGCTTATGTTTAGACAATGAAGTCCAGGTCCCTGTCAATGGATTCTCCAAAGCTGCTCAGCTGAACTCAGAGTGAGCACCATTTTTTCACCTGAAGAGCTCTCAAAACTCCATTGACTGTATGACTAAATTGCTGTTGATTGGTAAGGAAGCTTAGGCAGCCAGCACACCTATTGACACCTATACGAAACACCAACATTTATCAGTCTTAACCTAGAGCAGAATGCCAGCTGTTAATGCAGATGTATGAATTCTGTCGTAATTCTAGCTTGGAAAAAGTTGTAATTGTTTGCCTGGCCAATGACACTGAAAGCGCATAGCAGAAGTGGAGACCACTTTAGCTCTGCAAAAACTGTGCCTGCTACAGCTTTAAGTGGAAAAACAATTTCAGGTATTTCTACATGTTTTTCAGTGATCGACCGGTTGCATACCTTGACTGATTTATGTTTACCTATTACAACATGCAGGCAAAAGCTAATCATCTTGTCACAGCAGGATTTATCCAGCTATTGCCCTATTCTGGATTACTAGTTCTTTCACATCTGAGTACTCTTACTATGCCTCAGAGAAAAGAACCATTTTCATTTCTGAGAGAAAATGAAGTGTTTACTGAACACTTTGTTTACAGTAGTCTATGAAGTTGTTGACATTTTCATATTGAGTATTTTCTTCTATTCAAATTCCTTCTCAACCTCAAAAAGCTCTCTCTAAAAACAAGGAAAATTCATCTGAAATCAGACCATTCAAACCACTTATCAAATTTACCACTTAACATTTGATGTGGTTAATGCACTAACAGAGGGTGAGAGGTGCACTGTCGCTACACCACCTGGAAATGCAGAGCCCACTCCAACGCACCAGGGGCCGGGCTGACCACAGGGGCTGCCTGGCACACCTCTGTAAGGAAGCATTAATTCCTGTTGCTGTAATCTCAGTGTTGCATCTCTGCATTTCACTTTGGGACATGGTTTAATGGGCATGGTGGTGTTGGGTTGATGTTTGGGCTTGATGATCTTAAAGGTCTTTTCCAACCTTAGTGATTCTGTGTGATTAGGTCGCACTGTCTAGGCTCAAGGAATAAGAAATTTCCTTTCCTTTGCTACTTGCATATAAAAAGAGGTGCAATCAGTGCAGGCAGTCCTTTATTCAAAAAGCAAACTTCAAAAAGCACATACTTTCCATGTGATGAAGCTGAATCTGATTTCACGATTCAGCAATGTACGTTTCACACTTGCTAGTTAACTTGCACTAAGTTTGAACATTGTCACAGGCTCAGATTTGCTTGTTACATGTTTTCTTTTGCTTTGCTGGAAGAACAAAGTTGTTGGTCGGTTCTCATATTGATCCTGACTGATTTGCATCTACTGATGCTTTCAAAGTGTACTTTTAAGGGCACAGACACAATTAAAAATTAATATAGTTTTGCAGGGAAAATAAAAAGAGCCTACCATGCTATATTCTGCAAGGTAACACACTGAGGAGAAATGTTGTGTGCCTGTTGATAACCTGGCAAGGCTAATGTCAGCAGCAGAGTCACAGCTGGAAGCTTGTCCGGATTTTCCACCAGGAGAATAGTCACAAGCTCGGTGGCACCTGTAGATCAGCAACACATGCAGTCCTGTGTAAGACATTAATAGCAAAGCAGGATGTTTTTATGTTCGTCAGCTCTGTAGTTTGGCATCGCAGAGACAAGAAGTAGGGATGAGAGAATGAGTTTGAGGAAAGTATCTACCCAAACCAGCTACCAAAAGTGCTGGCTAAGGTGAGGGAGATCTCTTTCAGAATGAATGATAACAGATTAGTAGGTTTTGTTTCCCAGTCACTCTCTTTTCTCTGCAGGCAGAATTCCTTTGTGCATTGGTAACTGCAAACTCAAGGAATTTTTCTACTGTAAAAGCAGTCTTGGAAACATGTAGGTTGGTTGAATCACTGGATCACCGCAAGAACAAAAGGGAGATGCATGGATAATGTATTATCCCCTTCTTTGGCTGCTATTTCAGCTTTTTTATTATTATTACATAAATTAAAAACCAAAGCAAACAAGTCGTTCCCCATCTTTGCTTGGATGAGATAAGCAAGTGATCACCAAAACACAAGGGAAAAGAGATTGCAAGCCATTTAATCAGTCCTTTCAACATTTTTTCTAAGTATGTAGTTCCTCATCAGAACAGTTTTGCAATTGAATCACACTGAATTGAGAGCTTCCCCAAGAAGAACGGCAGACATGAGGGAGGGTGACATAATCTTGTTTTACCCCACAGCCAGGGTCTCGGTGCGGAGCGCTGCATATGAGGACCGTTTGCATCCCGACTTAGCAAAGGGCTTTGGGACTGCACACTATCTAACAGCAACATGCTCTCTGCTCACAGATTCTGTAAAAACACATAGTGTATGAAAGCAGCATCTGCTCCCTGCCTGCCAGTCTAGCTATCTGGCCACCATTTCTTTTTAATTAAAGTACAGCCTTACGATGCAGTGAATTCAGGTCATAATTCTGAGTAAAGATTTTACAGCAGTTAGTTGTTATGCTTGAGAAAAGGGCTGGGTTAAAGAATGAAAATATGGGAAAGGTGGATGAGAAGGTCTTTCTGTGATTTCTCAATTTGGTCCTTGCCTTTTGGCCTGAGAGGGCTGGTAGGAACCTCTCTTGTAAGGTGGCAGCTCTTGAGGTGAAGGTATTGACACTTGCCCTCGCTGGGCCCAGTGCTGTCCCTCTCCTCTGATGAGTTGCAGAATGTCAATTATCTGCTCTTACACCACTTCATTTGTTTTCTCTTCACCCACTGAGAAGCCTTAAAATCTAAAGATCACATTTAATTATTTTTAAATCATTGTTTTTCTCTCCATCTTTCAAAAAAGTTATGAAAGCTTTTTTTGTTGTTGTTTAGGTTCTACTTCAACCCATATAATAATCCCTCAGTGTAAAAACCCTTATGTCCAAACTGTGAAAGGGATGTAAAGGATCAAATCTCACTGACTTCAGTGGAAGTTCAGACACCAGTTAGGTCCAAGGCTTAGGGGCTTTTTCTGTGCACCCTCCTTATATCTGCATGCCTCTACCCTAGCGCTGCTCTGGAGATAGGAAAAACAGCACAAAACCTTGGAACACATTCAGGAATTGGGAAGCACAGGCATCCATCCCAGAGAGTGCACCATATCCTCAAATCACAGAGCCTCAGCACTGTCCCTGGCCCATCTGCACGTCCCGACTTACAGTCTTTTTCCCAAGCATCTCCTCTGGGACCCATACTCCTGCTGGCTGAGTTGGGTTGCAGCTGCAGGAAAGGGGTTTTGGCGAGTTACTGGCTGCTGGGCTCTTCTGTTGTTAATTCCCAGGGTAGCCAAGAGGCTGTCCCAAATGACCTGAGCTGAATGGTCCATGAGCAGCATCTGTTCTCCCTAGCAATGTCCTTCTGCAACCTGGAATACCCAGGGAAGAACAGACAGGATGGAGCTGGAGAGGGTGGGCGCGGGGAAACCAAGTGGAGCAGATAGGCTCAGTTGCAGGCAGTGTTTGTAAAACTCATGCGGTTGAGTCCCAACCTACATGTCCTGCAGGTAGACCTGTACCTCACACACTTACAGCACAGTCACACGGCTTCTGTCTGCAACAACACAGTGGAGTCATGACCCCCCAACCCTCTGCACTTTGAAACTGGGACTCACAGAGCAGAGGGGGTCACTGATTTTCAGAGCTGCTAGGGGTGAGCCACCTCACATGTCTCCCACAGGTGACCCCCCGGTGAGACACTGCCCTTATATCCCTTCCACTCTCATGTGTCCAGACATGCTCTGGTCCTCTCAGGCATATCTTGCCAGCATGGTCCCAGGCATAGGAAAAAATTGTCCTTGAGTTATCTGCCTGGGAATGCTGATTTTTAATTTTTTCAGAGAAAGAGAGTAAAATAAGGATGGTAAATGCAGGGGATTTCTTGTTGCTGGCTGCAACACGCTTAAGGTATTTTTAGTCTCCCTGAAGATGAGTCGCATTGTCAATTTGTTCATTTGTTTTAAAAGTAGCAATAACAAAATCTCATCTGAGAAAAGCAATTTGTCATCAAAATCTTAGAAAGCAGAAGGAGACAGAAGAAAATGCACCAGAACACGTTTATTTTTTCTCCGTTGACTTTATTGATTGTAATAGCAATATCTGATTATGATGTAGAGATTTTCATCCACATATCTGAAGCACTTTATGAAAACTGGGCCGTACATAAGACGAAATGACTTTTTCTGCTGGTGGTAGATGGTTTAAAACCCAGTTAATTCCCATCCTAAGGACCTATTCTCTGAGACTCACTCTAACAGAAGTAAGTCTTGCCCACACCTCCATGAAGCTGAAAAAGACTTTAGCCATGTTGTCTAGCAAATCCGTGCTCAGTTTTGTACAAGGGCTGATTCACTTTGCCCCGAGTTGTCAGGCATTGAAGTTGCCTATCATTGCCTGGCCCGGCCGGGCATTCTCCACTATGCATTTGGAGCACTGTACAGATCTGAATTTTTCTGCATTGAAAACAGACTTTCTCGTGATCTGAGAGGCGGAGTGACCCTGCAAAAGTTGGATGATCTTCTTTATTTATATAGAAATATAGTAAGCTGCTTACCAGATGGACTTGTTTGCAAGCTTGCCCACTTCTGACATGATTCAACTAATTTACGGGGACATTTTCTGGAAACCAGTAAACCCCCCAAAAAAGAACCAATGTGATACCAGTACTGCCACCTCGTGTAGGCTCTGACCATTGCAGGTGTTTCCTTACAGGAGCTTCACATTTTAGTAGCACCGAGTAACACCAAAGTTATTAACAGAGCAAATACTTTAAATGGCTGCACACTAACATGGTGCAAAGGATACTATTGCCCTGTTACCTTTCCAGAGTCCGTCCTTCAAATTAAGCATCTGCAGGAACAGAAATACTCTTGGATCTGATTTATAAGTGGACTTTCATATTATATAGTCACAATTTCAGTGGTAAGTATTGGAAATGAGGGAATGAAAGTAAATGCTGCAGGAAAATGGGGAAGACAAGGAGCTTTAGGGATTGAGTGGTTCTCCTGGATGAGAATGACCAAGGCAAAAGGAGCAGAAAGCTAAAGCAGCAGGCACGATCACCAAGCAAATGTGTAAGAAAGATCAACAAGTCCAAACCAAACAAAATACAGTACAAAATGGAAATGGGAAAAAGCTTAGAAATTGCTTCATGTTACAGTTTGTCACCTTGGGGTTCCTCCTAGGCATTGTTTGCTGCACTCAAGTAGCACCCCTAAATTCTTACTGGGAAATCCAAATGGCATTTGTCTAAAAGCAGAAATAATGATCAACAGACTGTTGATCTTTCAGACAAATGTCTGAAGACTTGTTTGCAGGGATGAGTGCTGCCGAGGGAGGCAAGTGGGCTGTGTCATTGCCTGGCCAGGGACATGCAATCCGCATTAGTGTGAAGGTTCGCAACACTCCCACCCTCTCCCTGCCCTCTTCGCCCACCCCACACACGCACAGGAGTGGGAATAACCGTGAGCTGAAGCAAGGCTCACTGACGGCATAGTGCTCTCTGGAGTACTGCGAGAAGAGTGTAATCCTCTGTTTTGGAAGTATGACACCAAAATTCAAGCAGGCATAACCAATTCAAGAACTAGGGAACATCAAACTATGTTAGTAGGATGAGTGAAAACAGAAATCAAGGAATAGGAGAGCGGTGAATCGCACTGTGAAAGGATATTCGAAGTTTACAGGAGCTAAAGGGCAGACTGGACACACATAACAAGAGAAATCCATAGAAATGACCAGATACACACAAAACATGCAGGACACGTCAAGCTCAGCGAAGCAAATTACCCCACATTCCCCATGCTGACCAGTCTGACACTTTGATTCCAGCATTATATACGTGCCTTAAAGAGAGCTCCCAGAAATTCTAGCAGAAACCAGAAAGAGAATAGAGCTAGTCAGCCCTCAAAAAAAAGGAAGATAAATTGAAATTTATTTGACTTAACAGAGACATGTTTTGGTCATGGACTAGTCTTTTCCACAAAATTCAGCATAACCATCATCATAGAATAATTTTTTTTCCACTATGCTGACAAATTCTAGGTTTGAGTAGAAACAGTGGCGTGGTTTTTTTTAGGGGTTGGGGTTTTTTTTCAGAAAATTTCACAAAGCCTGTTTTCATATGGATTCATATAGATTGTGCCTGGAACCATCCTACCTTCCCTTCTCCCTCCCTCCCTCCCAGGAACATCACACGTAGGCAGCTGCTCTTCTCCCCCTTTCCATCCACCAGTCAAACCCGAGTGACAGAGTCTGGGCAGAAACTGCCTTTCACTGCAGCTGCAAATGTAGTGCAATGCTCCTGCTGGCTGTGAGGACGTTAATGTAGAAACAAAGAGTGAGAATCATGGCAGTTGCAGTCATAAACAACGCTCAGACACCCAACAGTCACTATTCTGCACGTCCTTGGATAACAGCAAAAAAGCTAAGGGAAGCTCTCCGTTATCACAGGTTTAGCTTTCAAACCTCTTTTTCATTCTGTCATTGTGGAACAAATTCTTTTCTCTTTCACTTTGTGTCTTCTCTTTTTTTTCTTACTGCATTCAGTGTAATAATGATCCCCATCACTTCAGTTTTGATTGATTCATGTTTTTATATCACAGTGCAGAATCTACTTTAAGCAAAGTTGTCACGTTAGATTTGTCAGTATAATACAGGGGGCAAGACTAACTGCCTGGTAAGCCTTAAAGCAGGCTTTTAAAAAAATTTTGGTTTACCATACTTTTCTGTGGAATGCAAGGAAAACATTTTATCAGATAATGCATGGAAAATAATAGAAACTTGGGTAGAGAGAAAACCAGAGAGACCTACCAAGTATCAGTAAGCTTTGACCACAGTCCTTAAATTACGTTTCTCTACATAGTCTATATCTCTGTCATTTCTTTTTAAGAATAAAAGATAAAAACTATTCTGGGAATATATGAAAAACCCTTGCTTTGAGTATAAACAATTGTATTTGATAAAACATGAAAGTGCTGTCCAGGGACACGTGTTTGAATGACAGCTTAAAATTATAGAATTATGGAAATTGACATATTTATTGCAAATGCTTATTTTTCATGTGCTATTTGACACGCAGAGTTATAGTTCACATCAATTTGTTCAGCATCACCAATGTGTCCTGTGTATACGTTACCTGCAGAGCTCCTAGGTCCGTATAATGTGGCTGTGTCAGTGGGCAGTGGATTAAGGCAACAAGATTAGATTGATGCTAATTCCCGTTGTCTAAATAAATGACTTCAGCTTCAAGACATCAGATGAGATAACATCCCAGCCAAATTACATCACACTACAATATCTGGCAGGATTTTTATTGTAGGATATAAAAGGAAACAGATTAATATAGTAATGCAATCTAAAAATCTATGAACATCTATTTTTTAAAAATTGAATTAGTATCTCATTTTCCCATTAATCAGTATGCCATATCTCTTTCTGATCCTATAAATCAGGTGTACAGTGAGACACGTTTCCAGATGTCTTAAGCACAAACACCTTATTCTTTGGGAAATGCAGAAACATTTTACTCTCCATCACAGTGTCTCTTTAGAAATATCCTTGCACCATGTGGAATTACTTTTGTTTAAATTAGATGTGCCAGTGCAGGGAAATACAAACACTACAAGCATCCGCTGTGTAACAGCTACATCTGATTGAACCACCACAATAAAAAAGAGAAAGGCATCCTGTACAGGTCTCCATGATCTAAATCAAAAACATCTTTAAGGGCATATCTTAAAGTGAGAGCTTCACAAAACCAGTGCAGACTGAAGTATAATACAAAGGATCGCTCACATTCTTTGTTGTTCCATCCAAGGAGCTAAGACCACTGCAAGAAGTAATATCCAAACATGAGAGTACCATATTTGCATTATTCTTTCACCTCTCTGTCTCCAGTTCTCAGGCACCTTTTGTGCCTTCTCATGCAATTTAAAAGCCTATTAACACAAACAATTGCTGCAGCTTTATCCTAGGAGGATGGAGGGTGGCTGTGAACCAGCTGCTGCACCTGTATTATAATCAGCAAGGCAGCAGGCTGTGACTTAAGCCAGTCCCCTGAGAAAAGGGTTTGAGTGTGGGTCCATAGCCCACAACTTCCAACAGGAACAACTGGAGCTCTGTGCCTGTGCAGCCAGGGCTGGAGAATGCTCTGAGTACTCTTCCTGTTGCCTAATTTAGGTTGTCTGAAAGGGAAACATCTAGTCTGAAGTTACTTTCCTAAGTTTCTTCTATAACCAGTGGAGAAGAACAGGCACCGTCAGAGCATGCCTCATCTCATCCAAAAGTGGATGTCTGCTGCAGGTGACATCAACCACTCTTTGAAGCGGTTTCGTCTGACTATGGAGGAAGCTGAAGGTATTGTCTCAGATCAAAACTCTAACCCTTAAGATAAACTGAGATACACCTTCCCCCTGCTCAACTGCCCCCCCACCACATGCTCCTCCTGAAAAGAAGAAAAAGTTATCTACAAAGCAGTAAACTAAAAGCATAAACCTGCTAGACCTGCAGAGACTCTTAACTTCCATTAGTAGGGTTGTATTGATTTACTCTAACTAAGGCTTGGTGATATATGCCTGACTGAGAAATGGTATTGCATGACGTGACTTTAAATATTACTGCATGAACATTATCTATCTGTCAATCTACCTGTTGGTTCCCTTTGGAATTACTTATTTATTTATGCACTATAAAACCCTGTACAATGGATGGAAATAGAGACTCCTAAGTCCAAGCCTACAAAACATCCCAAGAGATGTTATTGGTTCCTGAAGTATTGTAACCACATCAGTGCAGTTCGGCCCCAAATTAATTTTCTCCATGGAAAATCAGGGCTTGTTAGCCAAGGCATAGTGGTAGACAGAAACAACTATTTTATGTTTTGGATTGAGATAACGTCTCTCTGTATTGCACTGGATGGTTGTACACACATGGCTCATGTTAGCTCTGGTATGAGTACATTTTGCTTTATTATAATGTGTAGACTTGTCCTTTGAAAGCAAGGCTTTCCTTAGCAAGAAAACCAAACCAGGACCTGTGTCCAAGCACTGACATATTTAAAGTCCTGCATCACTACATATAAATTCTTCATTAGGAATACGGATATAAAAACCATGAAATTGGGAAGACCTGAATTCTTAGGGAACAGAAGAATTTTTGTAGCTCATAGCAAACACTTTCAGTCATCCCACTGTGCAGAAATGTGTGCTTTAACTATTAAAAAAAATATGTAAAACTAAATGTAAATTCATGGCAGGGAAACCAGATTAATCTTGCTACAAGAGGACAGGGAGGCGGAGGACAGAGTAGCAATGCATGATGGCAGGCCAAAGCACCATGAAGGAATTGTTGTGTTAGCTAGCTGCCAAGAGTTGCGGAGGAAAAACGAAAGGGAGAGACTGCTTCTGGCCCATCAAGCCACCAAGAAAGAGCACGTCTGTGTAACAGGATTTCAAGAAAAGCTGATCCTAGGTTGTCAAAGGGTTATTAACTATTATGGCAACTGTTGGATCCACATAGTCTGAAATCACAGAATCACAGAATCACAAAGGTTGGAAAGGACCTTCAAGATCATCAAGTCCAACCATTAACCCAACACCACCATGCCCCCTAAATCATGTTCTGAAGCACCACATCCACATGTTTTTTGAATACTTCCAGAGAAGGTTACTCCACCCCCTCCCTGGGCAGCCTGTTCCAATGTTTGGCCACTCTCTCAGTGGAGGAATTTTTCCTAATATCTAATCTAAACCTCCCTTGGCGCAACTTGAGGCCATTTCCTCTTCTCCTATCACTAGTTACTTGGGAGAAGAGACCAACACCCTCGCCACCACATCCCCCTTTCAGGTAGTTGTAGAGAACGATAAGGTCTCCCCCCAGCCTCCTCTTCTCCAGACTGAACAACCCCAGTTCCCTCAGCCGCTCCCCATAAGACTTGTGCTCCAGACCCCTCACCAGCTTTGTTGTCCTTCTCTGGACACGCTCCAGCACCTCAGAATCCTTCTTATAGTGAGGGGCCCAAAACTGAACACAGGATTCAAGGTGTGGCCTCACCAGTGCCAAGTACAGGGGCATGATCACTTCCCTACTCCTGCTGGCCACACTGTTTCTGATTCAGGCCAGGACACTGTTGGCCTTTTTGGCCACCTGGGCACAGTTCTGGCTCACATTCAGCCAGCTATCAACCAGCACCCCCAGGTCCTTTTCCGCCAGGCAGCTCTCCAGCCACTCCTCCCCAAGCCTGTAGCGTTGCATGGGGTTGTTGTGACCCAAGTGCAGGACACAGC
>NW_010558248.1:2087-37807 GCF_000687285.1 Phaethon lepturus | reverse complement strand
ACTTACTGAGGGAGCACTCGATCCCCTCATCCAGGTCATCAATAAAGATATTGAACAAGACCAACCCCAGAATCAAGCCCTGGGAAACACCACTTGTGACCAGCCGCCAGCCGGATTTAACGCCGTTCACTACAACTCTCTGGGCTCAGCTGTCCAGCCAGTTCCTCACCCAGTGAAGAGTAAACCTGTCAAAGCCACAAGCCACCAGTTTCTCCAGGAGAATGCTGTGGGAGACGCTGTCAAAGGCTTTACTAAAGTCCAGGTAGACAACATCCACAGCCTTTCCCTCATCTACTAGGCAGGTCACCTGGTCATAGAAGGAGATCAGGTTGGTCAAGGAGGACCTGCCTTTCGTGAACCCATGCTGGCTGGGCCTGATCCGTTGGTTGTCCTTCATATGCCCCGTGAGCACTCTCAGGATGAACCACTCCATGATCTTCCCCGGTACCAAGGTCAGGCTGACAGGCCTGTAGTTCCGAGGATCCTCCTTCCAGTCTTTCTTGTAGATGAGCGTCACATCTACAAGTCTCCAGTCATCTGGGAGCTCCCCTGTTAACCAGGACTGCTGATAAATGATGGAGAGGGGCTTGGCAAGTTCTTCCGCCAGCTCTCAGTACTCTTGGGTGGATCCCATCGGGCCCCGTAGACTTGTGGGTGTCCAGGTGGCTTAACAGGTCCTTAACTGGGTTACGGAGGGTTATTGTGCTCTCCATCCCTGTCTTCCAGCTCAGGGGGCTGAATACCCTGCAGATACCTGGACTGGCTATTAGAGACTGAGGCAAAGAAGGCATTAAGTACCTCAACCTTGTCCTCATCCTTGGAGACAATGTTCCCCACCACATCCAGTAAGAGATGGAAATTCTCCTTGCCTCTCTTTTTGTGGTTAATATATTTGTAGAAGCATTTTCTGTTTTCCTGGGATAATGGGATAATGGGAAATGAAAGCTCTGTTTTGTCTCCTTTGAAGATAATTAGTGACAGCTACAGAATTCATTCCTCTCCTTTTTCAGCCCCATGCCAGGCAGCACTAGATACGTTGCTGTGACTGAGCAGATGCAGGGCCAGTGAAGAATATAGTCAATAGGTGAAGTCTTTGAATAGTCAACACTTCAGGAGTTGACATTTGGAGTTGGAGCCTGTGTTTATATGTGACAGTGTTGTGACAGTAATGTCTATAGTTTAACTCAAAGGACTCACCCAAATCTCCCAAGGTATTTAAGTATCTAAATCCTCCTATCATTCAAAACTCCAGACTTTGGCCCTCTACCAGTCTGCTCCAACAAACCTGACAACCTCCTGTAGGGACCTCTTATGGGAGAGCAAAGACTAACACTCCCTTTGAGTGTTAGTCATGAACATTCATGGAACAGTTTATGAGAGCCCAGGATTTGAAAAAAAGAGAAAGGCTTCAAGTGGTCATTTGGCTCCCAGAGCAAATCTGTCTGGCTTCTGGACTCCATGTTTCACAAAATTCTCAGGCTGTCCACCAGATTTGAAAACACAATCCTTGATTTTGTAAGTTGCTCTTGGTACTTGCACAAATATTGGAATAGCTTTTCAAAATGTTAAGCATCATATCGTCAAAAGAACAGTTTCTAAATTACCTCATCTCCTCTCACTAAATCTCCTGCTTCATCAACGTAAACATGGTTATTCCATGGACGGTACCTACACACTGATCTACTGAAGCAGGTCTTCCTGTTTGAGACTGAAGTAGAAGGTAGCACATCTGTACACGTTGCACTTTCATCAGCTGAGTGTTGACACAGACATGGCAGCAGAAAAATATATATGACTTACTAATATAACTAATTAATATAGGTAATAATAAGGTATAATAAAGTAACAGCAAGTCATGATATAAGGGAAGATTTGAACCTTAGAGAGTTACCTGAGCCCTTGGCACACAAATTTTAAATCCATAATTGCATCCCACAGAACACCCTACATGGTGTTGGTGTATGAAGACCTAGCAGATGTTAAGTTAAGCTGTTAAACAGTTGATATGGTTAGTTACATGTCACAAAACTCATAATTATCACTTGCTCTGCCACTGAAGTACAAGGGAGAGAAAATGACAAATTCAAATTAAAAAATCAGCAGACGTGCATTATGCATATCTGGGAAGGAGATAGAGTGAATTCCCCTTCTGGCAGTGCTAATGCTGCTCAGGTTCTGTTATTCAGATTGTGTTGTCTCTTAATGTTAGCAGCACAAACCTTCTGTGTCATATTACAATATTTTTAACTTCTTTTGACTCTTTACCCTCGTCTTCACCTTCGTTTCCATCTGTTGTTGAACAAGCATGACAAAGTTATAATTGCTCTGGAGATTTACCAACAATACAACCTATATTCAAGAAGAAATGCATGGTCCCTATGTCTAAATATAAACTATATGCATCCATAAAATCTAGAAAAATGTATATTCCCTGTCAGGATATCAATGCTGCAGAAGTAATGAAGGGTTCTTACATAGCCTGCAGCATGCTGAATCTGAGTAAATCTTACTTTTTTCCTATGAGGAATATATCTTGACTTGGCTGTGAACAGGTGTCTTTCACACCTGCTCTGAAACAGAGCCTACACACTGCAAAATTAAAAAGTTGTTTGTCAGCTGAAGTGCAGTGCCATTTTTGGAAACTTACAGAAGGTCAACTTGGGCCTTTTTCCAGAGTTCAGCAGCTCCTGGATTTTCTACCAACCCCATCCCAGAACCCACAATCCTTTCTACCCCATCTTTTTTACCCCACTTCAGTAGAAGCTGTGGACCTTAGCTCCTAAACACATTTCTCTCAACTTCCTGGTGAGATCACACATGACTACACAGTTTGGGGTAGAATTGTTCCATTGTCTGCATTGTAGAATATCGATAGACTTGTTATAGCATGAAACCATCATGTTGTTTCAAATGTACCTTAGTTCTGTTCTTCAGGGTGTGGAGGGACCTCAACTTCCTTAAGGTCGACGAGGGGTGGAACCAGGTATTTCCAGGGGATATTTGTGAAGGCATTTTAGGGTAAGCAGCAGTAGGGGGGAGAGTTCAGAGGGGTTGCAGGGGATTTCTGTGCTCACTAGCAATATGCAAGTAAACATGACTCCATTTTGCATGCAGCAGCTCTTTCTCACTTTATTATGAATTTCAACCTGTCATGCTGTGCAGAGGTGGCTTGAGAAAAGGGAACTGATGAGTATCTTGGCTGAAAGAAACTCTCTTTAAACTGTCCTGGACTTGCAAAATTGCGAGTTCTATGGCAGTGGTTATGCATGTTTACTTTGTTTGACATCACATTGTAAATTACAGGGAGCTGATGGTCAGCTCAGTCAAGAAGAAATGAAACACCATCAAAAAAGGACAGTACATTCACAAGCAATGAGCACAGACTTTTCCGAGCCTGGATGTAGTGCTATTTCTCAGTTTCATATTATGTTTGGAATATATTGTCCAAACCTACCTAAATTACCTTTTTATAGTGGTAATGGGAGAATGATTGAATGAGTTTTGGATTCATGTCTCTGTATATTAATTGCCAAATGTATCGGGCTTCTAGTTTCTCATAGCTATAAAATGTTTTCTGGTTCAGAGAGTACAGACTGATTATTTTTCTTTTTGTTGTTTAACTGACTAAAACGGATTGGGAACATGACATTTTTTTCTTTTATTTTTATAAAATTACAAAGAAACACTGATGCTTCTTTTGGTACCTTCGTTTCTTTTAATGATTTAAAGTCTATTCAGAGATAGTTAAAGTCTGTGACCTCATATGGTATTTGAAGTACCTTCACACTGCTGGTTAATAACTCTCATGATGAAAGAGAAGCCCCGTACTAGTCATACCTATTGTTATCAAGCAAAAAGAGGGGTAACAATGGCAAATGAAATATCATATATTATCAGTCAGAGACTTTATTTTCCATCGATAGTACTGAACGCATCATTCTACATGATCCTATGAGTGTCTGCTTGTGATTCTACTCCCATCATTCCTTATTGCCATTGCTGGAAAATAGGGATTCACAACCTGAATCACAGGTCCCGATTCAACAAAGCAAGAAAAACAGATGTTAACAAATTGGAGTAAGTCTTTCTTAGAGACGGTCCTTTGCCGGAAAGTATGAGCTTAAGTCATGTGGTAAGCAGCAGGGCTGCATGCTTAAAATCAGACATCTGCAACAAAGTACAACCAAACTAGTGCCAAAGATTAGAGCCTTCCTTGCTTTTTCCCAGGTGTCCACGGCACAAGAAATTCAGTGTCCTAAATGACAGGGAAAGAGTAAGGGTTACCTCACAACCAAAAAGTTGCTCCAATCCGTTTACAAAAAAACACTTAAATGTCAGTGACATTTTTCAAACACAACTTATATTCATGTTCTCCAACAAATGTAACATTGAAAGAATTTAGCAGAGAGCTTTCTTCCATTGCCAAAAAATTTGCTATGAAAAAAAACAGCAAAGAAGGAGAAACTACTCTTCTGAAAACATTCAGTCCCAATAACTCCTGTAGCTGCAGGTACTGGTACTGTTACAAGATGTTGTCTCTCTTCTTTTTTTTCCTCTGAAGTCCTATTCCTGAACGTGCTTTTCAAACTTAAAGATGTAATACATTTCTTATAAAATTTAAGAGTGTTTGGAAGGCATTAGCGAAGGGAATGGGGCTTATAAATATTGCACTGATTTTATATTTTAAAAGTATCGTCATGTGTGTTTCTACCTGCTAGATGAGTCACTCAGGTTGTAGGTGTGCTAAATATTATTGATATACTAAAAGAGTGTGTGAGTTTTATTTTAGGAAATATAATTTGGAGATAGAATACATATGTTAAGCTAAAATTGCAAAATTTCAAAATATTCATAAAAGGAAGTGTGATACCAACACTGAGGGAACTGAAAAGCCACTGAATTGAGATTCTTCCCAGTCCATGAATCATTCACAGATTATTTCTAACTGAAGTGCATGGAGCCATACATTAGGAAGATACCTATTCACCAAGTAGCTTGGGTGGGTGTTTGTCAGCCAGCAGCACAGCAGGGGTGGTGGTGCTTATTTGGTCATGGGACATGCTCTCTGTTCCTCAGCTGGAAAACCGATGCCGTAATGGGAGTGAGGAAAGGCAAACAAAAAAGAAACGCTCATAAATTTTACCATCATGCTCCAGTGGGTCAAATGGAGACCCCTTATATGGTTCAGTGCTGCTGAGCCTGGTTCATCTGTGACCTTTCCAGTCTCACCTCCCTTGAGCATCTGTCATTCAGCCTGTTCTGATCTCATCAAATTATCTGGGGATAGGAAAATTAGTGCAGGGAGAAAACTAATTCCTCATGCTGGATTTGACAAGAGTAACACGCTGTAGGCTAGTGATGAAAAACAGGTATATCTCACTCACATCCTAAGAAAACTTCTTTGTCAGTGAAGTTGGTGAAACATTTTAACTAATGAGGTAGTTATGGCACAGGCACTCAGTCGCTTTAAGAAAAGGTCGGATGCACACAATGAACCGAGTACCACAGGGTCCGCCCCTCCTCGATGCAAGGGGTTGGATCCAAGTAGTGCCTTGATCCTTTCAATTCCGTCATCTGTGATTTACTGTTAGAAAGGTTTCCTCCCAGAGAGCTGACAAAACAGCAGTCCGGTTTTGTATTTAGAGGGAGCTGCAGGGCCCCAGCCATTACTGTTCTGTTATTGTCTAAGAAGCCTCTGTGTGCCAGTAGATATTTATAATCCGGTATGTTTTAGAATAAGTGTGTTATCTCCCAGAGAACAGCATGTTTGATATAATTCTAGTGGGATACATGAAACACAAGTTTCACGTGAATGGCGGAGCTGCCAGGGGAGGTACGTGACAAGCCACGTTTGCTATGCTCAGTCTGCTCAGGAATACGCTGGAGAAAATAACCCAGCTGCCACCTTGATTGGATCTCTCCCTGCTAACAAATTAAACAAATGAAAATGAGAACATTAAATAAAGCTTTCTGGATGCTATGGATTGTGAGAGCATTAGTGTGCCTGCACATGCACATGAGTGTTTGCGGTAGCAGAATCAAGGCAGTTTTGTCACGGCAGCACCAGTTGCCCTATATAAATTTAATTTAGTCAGGATCACATAATGTGTTGAGCTATCAAGACAGCATAAAAAGATCCCTTTGAGGTCATTTCCCTACAATACAAGATTTGCTTTGCCTTTGCACATCCAATGACACAATCTCACGGGGTGTAAAAAGTCACACAATGCACAGGGGAAAGGTATCTGACTGTTTATAGCACAACCCAAGGAACTATAAACATTGTAAAAAGGGAATCTTTCTCTTTTTCTTCCTCACTCCTTCCCCCATATTCCTTACTTCTCTATACCATTATATACATGTAAGGCTTTTGCATTGAAAGACATATTTATATTTCCTCCAGTAAAAAAATGTGAGATCGTGCTGTGTTGCTGGAAACATGATAATTAGCTTTGCTGCAATATGAGAGCCTGAGGTGATGCAGTGATAGATTAGGGCACACATACCACCTCCCTGAGCATTTTTCAGCAATCAGATGAGGAAATTATGAGATTTACAATTGGATCAGCTACAGAAATAAAATACATTTCCATAGCTCTTTCATTGCAACTAAAGCTCTGTGTGTTTTACTGTACGGTAATGCTGTATTTCCTCGGTCTTGCTGATGAATGAGTAGCTCACTGATGTTGCATTTGGAGATTCCTCTTGAAATGTTTCTGTTTCAGTTAAAGCACATAAACACTTTCAGATAAAGAGGGATAGACACAGCAGTGAGCAACAGCCAAATGTTCATCGGATATTTGAGCTGAATGTCGAAGCAACAGACCTAAATCAGTATCAGTTCTCTTGCAGGTCAGCAAAAGAACCAAAGACAAAGACAGCACTGAATCAAAAGATATAGTTCAGACCAGCTGGAAAAAAAACACACAGAAATCAGCAGGATGAGACATTTCTCCATTTCGCTTTGTTAGTGAAAGGAAGTATCTTCTCTACCATAATCTATTAGTTTCTGCAGAGCTAGTTTATTAAAACACACAGCAATGAAGAGATATGGGTTGGTATTTTCTTTTCTTTAAAGGTCTCATTAAAGTCCTATTAAGATCCAATTTAACTTCAAATCCATCAGGGATCTGCAAAGGTCTTTTCAAAGTGGAGATGGATATGGGTCAGTTTTTGGCTAAAAAACCCAATGGCATCATCTGTAGTCCAGTGATAGGGACAGTAAATTGCATAGGTCCAGGATGATAAATTCATTATAAAATATCAGTATTTCCTAGTAATGCTAGAAGAACATGCACAAAATTACCTTCACTGAATACTGAGCCTCATGATACCTTCTCATCTTGTACCCAGGTAACAGGAGACCTAACAGTCAGTATGCAGCTTTCAGAGATATACAAATTCTTGGCTGATACAGAGGGGTTAAAAATTTCAGAGCACACTCACAGGATAAATTATTCAGCTGCTAAGAGCAAGTCTTGACCCCTCACTGAAGGAAACAGGCTTTGCACAGTGACACTCAGGTAAAATCTAAAACCAACTGAGATAAAACCAGAGGTGTAGTCACCATTATTCCCTGGCTTCTTAAAATAAAACATTGTGCCAGACTATCCTCATGCCTTCTGTGGAGGTGTTTCCTCATTCAAGAATGACAAACTTAATTTTTCTGTTTGCTTCATGGAGCTCTCACCAACTGAGTCTAGTCAATTTTGAAAACAAACTAAGATTTGTCATTTTTATTGGCTAAAGAGTAGGCATGATTTGATATCAGCCATGGTCTTCAAAGTGCTTTTCTTATGCCCTTGAGAACATTTAGCTTATAGATTCATGAAAAGCAATTAAAAAAACTAAGCCTGCTTTGAATGGAATCTATTTGGTCAGCATCTCCAGTGAAAATATTACAGAAGGTTTGCAAATCAAAGAAAAATAGGAATGTGAAACTCATAAGCCTGCAATAAAACATATTGTGGAAGTATGCAGTGAAGAAATCTTTTCCTAACTTGTTGAAAGAAACCACTTCTTTTCACCAGACTCTGGATACCTCTGATCACGTCTGGCAGGTGTATGCTTTCCAGCACATACATCTTCTCCAGTATGTATCCAGTGTAATCTCAGGACATTTGTTGATCCCAGTGAACACATAGATGAGATTCATCTGTCTTTCTGCAGTATATATTCTCTTGTAGATACATCTCCTCTCAATGCTTTCAGGATTTTTGAGAGTTAAGATGAGGGCAAAGAGAAGAAGTTGGAAGGGTGCACTTTGGTTTTAAATTATCTTGTGAAATCTTGTTTTGTTGGAAATTTCATATTCTTTATAATTTTTTCTCCACAAACACAGGAGTGTGAAAGAAATTCAGATGTACCCCAGGGTGACATTCATATGTGTGTTCCACCCAGCACCACGTCTCTTTCTCCCACTACCTCGGTCTCTCTGTGTCACTCTGTGCTGGAACTGAGCACCCTTTGCAAGAAATGTTTTTAAGTTAATATGTCGCTGCAGACATTTCAGTTTCCATACAATGAAAATCCTCGGCAGGAAAAGAAAAAAGACATTGCAAATTTTTTTAACATCTCTTGCTCTTCCTTGCTGACAATATATTGCCATGCTATTCTGGATAAGAAGGTAGGTTCTTTCTTGGAGAAAGGTGAAATGATGCAGTTTCGCTTGGACATGCTGAAATCTTTCTGGAGCTGTTAGCTTCAATTTATTCATTTAGCCCAGGAGTGGTATTCACAATATTGTTGATACATGACGTGGCTGGCGCACACTGAGGTAACCCTGGCCATGCTACGCCTTTGCCTGAGTAGGCTGAAGGATATTTGCACAACCAAAAGCCTTGTATTTTTTTACAAAATTAGATGGTTCCTGAAATTATCTAATACCTTCTATTATGGGTTTTGCTATATTTTGTGGATCAAATGACAGCCCAGTGGAGGCCAATAGGTGTATCATGGATGGTACTTTATAACCATTTCCCCTTATTTCCATTCAAATTTGTTTCCCTGACATTTTCAAGCTGGCAGGGAAGGATATGGTTGCAGCCCATCTGTCAGACCAGCTACATTTCCTTACAAGAGAAGTCAGTCGTTTCGATGCAGCTCTTTGCAAACCTGAGCACTTCTTTCTGGCACTGTTAATACTGTCCTTAAAGTTTGTTCAGACACCTCTACTTGCTAGAGATCTCAAATGTGGCAAGAAGAAACTTCTTTATGCAGCAGCGCTTGCCAAGATCCATCTTGCGCATTGGATACTACTTTTGCCAAGACAAACAATTACAAGCACTGGGCAAGGAGCTCTCTTCACTGCTTTGCTTAAGTTGCTTGGGACCATGCAAATGAGTAGTCGCTTTCTCATGTTTTTCTCTAGTGTGCTCAGAGATATTTTTCTGCATTGTGTTGGTTTCTTCTCTTTTGCTGTTTTGCATTTGGTTTTGCACAGTGTTGATGTTGGGGTGTCTGTGCTTTCATTATTATCAGTGATTTATCTCTGAGACTGCTCCCCTTCTGCTCTGCATTTAGATATGAACTTTCAATTTGCTTTATCTGCCAACAACTTTTGACAGAGTTAGCGTGGGATGCATTCCATTTACTAACCTATCATGAATCAGTTTCAAAATGTGTTAACTGCATGAGTCAGGTCACCAAAACAAGGATCCATTGTTTCTCCAGTCCTTGATTAGACTCACTAAATAGACACCTCTCTGATGGTTCATTGAAAATCCTTTTGGAATACGTTTAACACTTTAAATATACCCTCCCCTATCTGCTCCACACTTGGCCAAACACTCTTGAAACAGGGAACGTATTGAACTGAAAAAGGTAAGAATCTGGCTGGGGTCTTTTTTCTTCTTCCCCCCCCCCCCCTTTTTTTTCCCCTTGTTTCCCCCTTTTTCTGTTTTGTCTTTCTGTTTGTTTGTTTTAGTTTACTAACCCCAATAAAGTAACGTCATTTATCTAGAGTTATCTGAAGGAAGGCCAATCCACAGGCAACTTCATCTCTGCTTCCTTATATTCCCTTAAGGAGATGTGGGCATCAGGACCTGCCTGACCAACCACCCAACAGGAGCCCCCTCTCTCCAGTGGGGCAGCTCCTGCCACTGCTGTGGCCTGGGGGAGGAGAAGGGTGCCAGTGAGCAGCCAGGTAGAGCCTTCTCTTCTGGAATCAGGAGACACAGGAGGATGGAAGGGTGAGGACAGCTCTGAAGTAACATGCAGCCTCTGCCACGTGGTGACAGAAAGGGCCAAGGAACAGACCTCTTCTATAGCCAGCCACCCCTGCAAAGAGTGACAGGGACACTGGCACCCAGCTCCCATTTCTGCTGACTTCTCCCCACCATGAGCTAAAGTGCATCCACTCACTGAACGCATCCCTGCCATCTGCTCAGGGACAGGAATGTGACATGTTGTTCAAACAATCTGCTTTGATGAGGTAATTTTTATTTTCCTGCTTGCCTTGTTTTAAAATAGGCTTTTTGTTGGGGAGGGCTGGAGGGGTTTGGAAATACTCATAATTTCTGATTTCATAAACCTGCAGGAGCCAACTGATTTCTGATACCATAGTCGGTGTCCGAGACATAGAGCAGGAAGGCACCAAGACAACACCCATCCCAAGACCACAAAACATCCTCATAGACCTTTCCCCATGTGCAGTATTCTTTCCCACCAAACCCTGTCCGTTGCTTTCCTAGTTAAAGACCCCATGGAAAGTTTTCTGTTCCAGTCAGCTCAAAGGTGGGTCTGAAAGCATTCTCCTTGCCTCAGAGAAAGCACCCTGGGCATGGGATTGGAGAGGGGAAGTGGACCTGTCAAACGAGGCAGAAATAGCTCAGCTGCTCTTCCATGGCCTGCAAAGAAGAGATTCTTCCCCTTGTCCTGCAGAGATCCCTGTCTGGGCAGGGTGTGGACTGCTGGTGGAAGAAGGACAGCCAGATCCCCCAGAGGACACTCAAGGAAAAGTGTGCGCTGTACGTCTCTGCTCTGTAAAGACTATAAACATGACTACTGCAGTTACGGCTGAGCTGCCGAGCTCCGCACCACGTGTAGCACATGGCCTAAAGAACAGCCCGTAGACACGATACAATTGGAAAATATTTCCCAACTTCAGTGGTAAAAGGTAAAAAGTATTTACATGCAGTAGGTGTCTGCATACACGAAAAGCCACATCGATAAACCTTTGGTGAACCCCCGGGAACCTCAGGCACAGGCAGCCTGCGGGAAGGAAGCAGCTAAAGCACCAGTATAGGAAATGGGTGACCATGGCTTGGATCCAAGCTTGGTCACTGTCACCTTCCTTGTCTTGCAGCTTCAGCTGAGCTGTTTTTGGCCTGGTCCTCTGAAGAGCTGAGGAAAATACGGGCAAAGTTTATCAGTTTCTAAACACAAAAAAATAGGAGGTGGCAGGAGCATACATTTTGAAATTTTTTAATCCATTGGAAACCTGCCTTTTTCATCTTTAATAGAAGGAATATTATTCAATTCCTATTAAATAGGGTATATATACCTGATTTGAAATGCCATGCAACTTAGACAGAAGGAATTCCATTACAGAAATTAAGCATAACCTAAAAGAGAAGTTTTGTCCTCTTCTGCTTCAGCTTTCTGTCAAAACCATTCCATTGTATTCCTTATTTTACACTCCTAAAAGCCAAGCATGGATGAAATACCTAGTGCTAGGGTCTGGAAGATGCAAGGAGAAACACAGCCCACTGCAGAGAGGTTTACCCAGACCGGCCGCTCCTGGCTTCAGTCCAGTCTCAGCTGTGTGCGGGGCAGCTAAAACAGCAGTTGTGCCTCCACGGTCGCACTGGCACGTCCCAGGCGCCCGTACCGAGGGACTGGGCCCTTGTCCTTACTTGGTCTGAAAACACACAGCTTCTTTTCATTTATTCCTCCTCTCATAACTCCCCCAGGATGGGACAGGTATCTGTCCCCACCACCAGTGCACCAAGGAGACATGTCAGTAGAAGGAAAAGGTGCATTTTTCCATCTCCATCAGGGAGCACATCTCCTGGCCCAGCCCTTCTCCATCTCCTCCCCCACTTTCCCAGCCACTCATTTACTCCCACTTCCCTCTCGTTCCACTCCCAACTGGAAAAGTGCTGATCTCTTTCCTTCCCAAAGGGGATCACATAACATCCCTCTGGCAATGGCACCAGTTGAATGTGAAGGAAAGTAATATTAGGAAAATGTTAATGGAGTTTAACTTCTACTAATGTAATTTAGAGCTGGAAACAATGAAGCAAGCCTGAACGAAGCACACTGCCAGCTCCCCATGAACCAGCAGCCAATGCTCCCAGGAGCTCTCTTCAGGAACCGGTGTCCCAAGGACAGGAGGGAGAAGGAGGGAGACAGTGAGGGCTTTGGAAAAGATTACAGCATGGACAGGAACTGACTTTCCAGCCCAAGAGCAGCCTTAGCTGGTGCCAAAGGAAGAAGTAATGCAAGGGATTTGTACCGATGCAAGAAGGAGCCAACAAAACGACATTCTGAACCTAACCCGGAGGAAAGCTTTTAATGAAAAGAACAAAAATAAGTGCTGAGAGGCCAAAAGGCCAGGAAGCCAGACTGGGAATGCTGAATGGGTCTGTCATGTCCAAATCCTCAGTACTCTCAGAGACTTCGATAACGTTACTTACAAAGGAGGAGGCATTAGTAACTTACATAAGAGCTCCATGAACGTAGATGAGGCTCATTTGGCTCTGTATGTTGACAAGCATGCAGCTGGAATTCAGATTCATAAAAAATGTCAGGTCAGAAAAACCTTTATGAACACTGACACAATTATCAGAAGGAGGTACAGATGGAAAGAGAAACAGTGTTCAGGATTCGGTGCCAGACAGCACATACCACCACCCAGTGATAACTGAAAAGCTAAGTGAATCTGGTCTTGGTCATGGAAATACTCTTAGATGAAGCAAGATAGGTCTGGGGACTTGACATTGCAAAGGGTGTTATTTTTTTTGCCTTTTCTTCAGGCTCTCATCAGAAAATCATGGGCAGAATGCGTTGATCCACAGGAAAAATATTTTAGTAACCCCCTTTTTTTCAGTTTCTCTGTCCATCAGAAGTCACGGGCACATATTTTCTCAGATGATCTTTAGGAGAAGACTTCTCTGTAATGGCAGTGTATGCGTTTGGTCAGTAACTAAAGGTATCCATAAAATCAAGTAGTTTCCCTTTTCAAGATTTTAACAACAGCCAGCTAACGAGAGTTCGTAACTGTTAATGCAGCACCACTCATAATTGCTGTAACCCTGACGAAAGTGATGGATCATATATACTAGACAATCCTTTTCTGTTGCAAGCTGTTGCAAGAGTAAAACATGGAGTTATTTCCCATGAAACATTACTGCTTTCTGTGATAGATTATCTACATTTCATAGCCAGGGCTTATGCTTCCAGCATTGAGTTGAAACATTAGAAGTAAAACTCTGAAAAAATAGTTGAAACACAGTCTTGTCTTTGATTAGGTTTGTATTTTTCTTTTTTTCCTTTCTCTTTTTTCTTCTGTCCTTTTTTTCTTTTTTCTCTTCTCTTTTTTCTCTTCTCTTTTGCCTTTTGTCTTTTTTTTTCTTTTTCTCTTTTCTTTTTTCTCTTGTCTTTTGTCTTCTTGTCTTTTGCTTTTTGTCTTTTTTTTTTATGTCTTTTTTCTTTTTTCAGAGGGAGAGGAGCTGAAGAAGTTGATTTCTACCCCTAAACACGTAAGTAAGTTACATGAGAAAGCTAACTCCCAAGCTCTTATTGAGAAAAATGAAGTAAGATTCACTGTGGCAGATTTTGAATGGGAAAAGTTGAGACAAGTCAACAAGTTCATCAATATTTGTATTTTTCTCTTTTTGAAGTTGGACAAAAAGATGAGTTCCCCCCCTGCACAAGCTTCTTCACAGTACATTTAAGATCAGCATAAATCTGTTAGTTGTCTCCAGTGCAGACAGCCAGACCACGCAGTCTCACTACCCCAAAACCGGAGTTATCCTTTTAAGTTTCCCCAGATTCTTCCCCTCAGCCCTGCTTCAATACATGCATTTGAACACCAGGCTGTTATTGAAGGCCATGCTGCTGCAAGAGACGTGGCACACAGCGACAAGCAAGTCAGCGTCAGAAGGTATTTCTTGGTAGAAAATCCTGCTTCCTTCGCCTCCTCTCCACTGCCCAGCGACTGCTGTCCCAAGGCCTGCCCTCTTAAAAGAGAGCAGGAGGACAGTTATAGGGAAAATCTGCTGACTTGTTGCCAAAGTTTTTGCTCAATATTTATCAGGATTTTTAGAGGATTCCAGTCTCCATCTCACAATTTTCTGTAAATGCACTGATAAGCGACATTAACTCAGACGACTATTTTGAGCAGGGAATTCAGTGACAGTTATACAGTGATACACCCCAAATGACTACAGATTTTTTCCTTTTTCAATACCTTATCAAAATCAATTAAAATCACTTTAAACCATTTTTTAACTTTTTAAAGTCATGATTTTCAGGCCTGATGCAACTCAGTTCCATAAACTCCTTGAAGTAGGAATCAACAATTTTCTGACATTATAAATATCATTGCAAACATACACTGAACATTCATTTATCATACCGACATAGAACAAATGTATGATTGGAAGCAGGATGAAGTATAATAACTTCTGAACATGTTCCATATTTTTACACTCCGTGTAGTCCATGTTTGTCAATTTACATTTGCTGTGCTGGAACTGGAATTTATTAAGGTAAATCAGGAGCAAGATGGGGATTCATATTTCAGATTTTTGTGCCATTCTCCCATGTGAAATCAGAATATAAGTGTATCATTGAGGCTGATTATTCCCACCACTGCTTTCTGCAGTTTCACTGATTTCCCATCCAGCTGAGAAAATATTTTGCTGTGAAACATCTGGCTAAGGAATGCTGGGAGCTCTGAAATGGTTGGTGCATCCTCTGAAATAGACAATTTTGAAGCAAAGTAATGTTGTATTAAACAATTCCAATAGACTGAAAAATATTTAACAAAAACTCACCAGAGATTATCCAAGATCCTATATCTGTTGTCATAGACTTCTCTGAGTATGTTACCCTGGCACATGTAGATGTAACTGAAATTGTGAAGATATTACAGGAATAAAAGCACAACCCCAGCAGAAAAGCTGTGAGGGGATGCACATCACAGCAAAGAAGGAACTGTAAAAATAGAGAGAAGCAGAAAAACAAAAGCAAATAAAATCTCTTTTGTCCAGCTTGCAGTTTTTATCTCATGAGAGAGAAGGTGAGAGCTACCCAGCCCTACTGCAGTTACACCAGAAAGAATAGGATAGTGACATCCTTACCACCTTTTGCACTTACAATAAAAATAAATAACAGAAAATAGAAAATAAGTAATGGAAGAAAAGAATAAGTCCAGTATTTATTTCATTCATGGTAGTCTTGGACCAAAGGTTGGGGCAGAATTCAGCCTAGCACTTGACCACATGTATGGCTACAGCACTGTCAACCAGGGATGCAGTCACCTGATGAACTTCAGGCACCTAAGCAGCCCCTTCCAGCCCTGTGCATAGTTAGTTAGACCTGGCTGAAAGAGAGCACTCATCCTTTCTTGAACTCAATATAGTCATTTTGATAGTTATTCAGAAAAAAATAAGTTTTTCTGCCATTGTTCCAACACAACTCCCATTAGTAAGAAGGATCAATGATTGCATCAACTGAGCTTGTAGAAGCACTTGTGGTGCAGTGGAATGATGACAGACAAACTCCATAGTCAACAAAGAAAGAAATAAAACTATCATCATGTGAGGTCCCATGAGGGAATAGGTTAAGAAGGAAAGAAGTTAAAAAGCAGGGGGTTCCTGGAAAAAGGCACCAACATAAATTACATCACCATGAAAGAAAGATATGAAGCGTTGCAAGGAATTAACTTGGCTACATGAGGAGTACTTCATGTACCTTACACATCACAAAAAAATATGCAAGCAGGGGAAATAGGTTCAGATTACTAAGGACAAGCTTTAAAGTATAACATGTTGAAACAAATGTAGCAGGTAGAGACATGAGAAATGTTCTATTAATGGTCAAGTTTAAAAATATGTTCACAGGTAACAGGAAGGGCAAAGAAAAGATTGATCCACTAAGCACTTGAAATGAGAAGCTATTGAGACAGTGCTCTAAGAAGGTATGAAAGGCAGCTGCAATCAGATAGAGAGTATAATGAGTCCTAATAAAAAAGCAAACACATCTACCTTTGTTGGGGAAAGAACAGGTTAAAAAGTATTTTGAGAAGTCAGGTGTTTTCAAATAGACCAGCCTTGACACATGTCATCAATAGAGAATTTTAAGGAGCTGGTTTATTAAACCTCCAAGTCATTAGCAGTTACGTTTGAGAAGTAATGAAAAAACATGAGATGTCTGAAAACAAATAGAAGGCAGATATAGCATCTACTTTCAAGGAAATAAAAAAAACGAACAACGTGGCATCAGAGAACTACAGCATACCTGCTTCCTTGTGTTTTCAGGAAAAATACTGGAACAGCTAAATGAATAAATTATTACAAGCATGTAAATGGAAACAAAGTCTTGAATAATAACCCATATGGATTTGTCAGGAGCAAATTCTGTCAAGCCAATCTCATTTATTTCTCTGACAGGGCAACAGGTCTGGCAAAGAAGGGAGAGACAATAGATGTGATGTATTTTGACATTAGTTATGATGTTGACTATTTTATACAACATTTTCCTAAGGAGACCACAGAAATATAGCTGAAAAGCTACATTCTGACAGTACTTCTATGCACTGAAGACACAAAAATACAGCCATCCATTGACATGATCAAGGCAACAGTTCAAGGGACCAGTGATTCCATCTCATCTATAAAGGTGGTCAAAGACAGACCCCTAAGGAAGAACAGAAGGGTTTTTTCTGTTTTTTTGCTTTTTAGCAAAAAATACTGCAATGCTTTACCAGAATACTATTTTGATTCAAACAGCTTATGGCTCAGGGAATGTCTAAGAACTGGGTGATCTTTTTAAATTTTTTCCTTGTGCCTTGTTTGGTTGCTTTTTTGAACCAGCATATTTTTCTGGCATCCAAAATATCCTGCAGCAAGAAATACCAAGAACTTAACTTTGCAGTGCATGACGAACCATGTCCACTTGTTTTGAGTCTGATTCTTACTATTTAATTTGATTTCCCCTAGTTCTTATGTTGGAAAAGAGAAAAAATAAATCTGTTTTCCCCTTTTCTATGATACTTGACCTTTACTATATGGTCACTTAGCTACTCTTATTCTATCTGAAGTTTCCTAACAGGATTAGCTGATTTTCATATAGAAGTTACTTTGATCATCTTCTCTCAAACTTCTCCAGTTGTGATGTACCTTCATTTTGATGGCAGATTAAGTCTGTTCTCAGTGCATAGAAGTACTATCAGAATGTCTTCTGTTCTGAAGAAAAGGATTTGGGTCATTGTTAATCAGAAACTTGAGTATGAGTGAAAAAAGGCCTGCTGTTGCAGAAAAAGCAAACCCATGCCAACATGTATTAATAGAGATGTAGCCTGAAAGGCATGTCAAGTCATCTATCCATTCTGCTCCATGCTGGTCAGAATATAGGGGCGGTGCTCCGCACAGCACTAGTAAATGATATCAGTGATGGAGAAAAATCAAGAGGAAAATAAGAACCTATTGGACAAGATTGAGAAGAACTCAGAATGATTAGGGTCTACACAAGTAAACTAGCTGGGAAGAAAGACAAGGGAAACCGAACTTGATTGTGCTACCTACTAAGCATAATGCAGAAGGTAGGCAGGACAAGAAGTCTTCAAATATATTACAGCACAAGGGAATATTCTGGTGTCGTTTTCTGTGGCAGGCAGAACAGGAGGTTACCTCCTTGCCTTAGAGCAAGGAGGAGCCCTGGGAGACTCTAGGAAAAGCTGTTGGGTTGTAAGGAGAACGAAACACGGGTGCCTGGAAGGGCTGTGGGACTCCATGAATAAATACCATAAAGATCAGGTTAGGCAGATGTCTGTAAGGAATAAGGTAAGTACAATTGATCCTGCCCTGGGACAAGTGGATGGAGAAGACAACCTCTCCAAATTCCTCCCATGTCTCAAGTTTTGTGAAGCCTTGAAAAATAGGTAATTAAGAGAACAGCTAATTGTTGAAAGTCCTTTTCTTTAAAGCATTGCTAAATTACCTTTACACAAAATTTGTCTGTCTTTTTCACCTTATGCGTTGAGGGTTTGTTTATATCTCAGCAAAGATCACAGAAAAACTCACCTACCTAACTGGACATTTCCCATATTCTGGACAGCAAAGACAAATATAACCTTTTAAGGTAAGTAGTGTTGCTCTACTTATCATTTTCTCTCTTGGAAGTCATCAATTTGGGTTAGATTATACACCTTGTTAAGTATTATTTATGGGGTTCTGCATGTAACAATTGGGAATGATCCCACCCTGATACCATGGGTAGCAGAGCCATAAAGCTTTAGGGAGAAGGCTCAAAAACTCATCTCAGATTTTCAGCTCATATCACTCTCCATTAATGCAAAATTGTTTTTGTTGTTTAGCCACCAAAGGGATAAAACTGTTTAGAGATATTTAGTAAAATCCGTTCATATATTATATCTAGCTTCCTCTCCTGAATTTAATTTTCCCTGAGGAAATCTGGTACAGGATATGCTTATGCCTTCTTTTCATTCTTCAGACTGCTCAGCAAATGATGTTTTTTTCTCTTCTACAGGATTTCCCACCCAGCGTATAATCCATTAATAAAGTTTTTCAAGAAACAGGAAAACAATCAACACTTTATCACACTTAAATGCAGCAGTTTCTAAAGAGAAAAAGTTAATAATACAACCTGGCTTAACATTTCCTTTTTAGCACTTGCAAGTCCTTGACTGAAGAACATCACAGTTTCATCCAGAAACTAAACGCCCTTAGTGTTTATATAATATTTTAAATATTCCAGAGTGGAGTGGTATTAAAAGGAAACACGAGGTGAGGGCACGAAGGGGTTAATGGCCTTTCTTGGGGAAAGCGTTGCTTTGGCCTTTTCCCACAGCACTTGCCAGGAGTGACAAATCTGGAGGAAGGGGCCTTCCTGTGGGATGAAGGAGGGGAGAGAGAAGGGAATAAAGACCAGGAGGCAGGACAAGTGTCAGCAAGGAGTCGGAGATTTTTCTGGTTTAAGTGGCTGCATGAGCAGCAGCGGGAGCGGGAGCAAACCTGTTAGTATGCCCACATAGCCTTATCTCTGGTGCGCAGTAACCGCAACACCCAGCAGCGGCGGCTCTGCCCTGTCGCACTTGCCCGACTCACTGACAGGAAGGAAATCTCTGGTTTTATCAGCATTTACTTCTAAGGATTTGTAAAACTAGTCGCAGTCTCTCGAGGCAGATTTTTCTCTTCTGAAAAACCAATAGTGGGGAAGGTATTTAGCCTCCTCCTAGGCTTTGTCATCCTGACAGGCATGTGTCAGTAAGGCGCACGACTCTGCACCAGCCGACGTAGCGTCGGGAGGTGCCGCTTTTTCGGCCCCTGCCGCTGCCCCAGCTGTGAGCCTCAAAATGTGCTTTCTTCCTCAGGGCCCTGTGCAGCCAGGAACTTGAGGTAAGCACAGATAAACACCATCTACTCTTTTTTTTTTTTTTTTTTTTTTTTTTTTGTGAGGGACTGGGGCAATGCATCTCTCCTTTTCTCAGCAGCTGATTTGCCCGTGCTGATACATACCCCTACGCCTGCCCCGACCTGCAGGTAGGGCCAAACTGTAACGCCTGTGCAGATAGATCTTTAATGAGATTTTCCAAGGTACCTTTTCATGACAAGCCCACTGTGCTCTGTGAGACAGGCTTAACATGCTCCACGCTTAGGGTAGAGTCTCGAGGAGGTACACGTGTACAGCTTTCACCCAGGAGTGAGAAGCTAAAGGAGGAATTACCTGCCTATTATTCAATTATACCGCATTATTTTGAAACTCATCCCTTACATAGGATCCATTCAAAACGTCTTCAATTTTCATTAGATATTCACTGAATTTCAAAAATGTTTGAGCAATGAAATGGTTGTTAAAGGGAGGGGAGGAAGCCTAGAAAACTAATAACCAGACTTTTAAAGCAGCTTACTGTAAAGTGTTTTTGCAAGTACTAAAGGAAATGAATGAGAGTCTTTCTGTACTAGCAGATTATATTTCTGTTTTTCATGGTTAAATTTGAAATGACTGGCTCCAAGTAAACATCTGAACTTCATCTGGGTTCGTACAGAAAAAAAAAAAGAGATGTAGATTCATTTAGGCAATAAAGAACAAGTAAATTGTGCTCTTGCTAAAGGTTACACATTTGGATTAGTGTCTGAATTTGAAATGATCAGCTTTCACACTGCAAATAATCTCTTTTGAAAAATCAGGGGTATTTTTCTTTTGATTCTTTCAAGTCAATTTATTTCTGGTGAAAGCTGCTTGATTGACAGCCCTGGAAACCAGCACTCTGTGCTCATAAGCAGTCTGAGCAGAGGGATGTAACATGCATAGCAAGAGCACAAGTTTTCGCAAATTGCTTGTGCATCTCAAAACAGACTTCAAGCATCTGGCTCCATGAGACATGGCCAAACTGCCCAGACAGATGTTGGCTTTTCAGCCATTGTTGAAAACAACAATGCCAGTCAAGCAACTCCCATTTTGAAGGATTTCCGTGAGAAGTCACATGGAAACACTGTTGAGAAATTTGTCCTTCCAGGGATCAGAGATGAAAAAGAAGCAAAACCAACTCTGAACAATTTTTCAGAAGGTCTTCAAATTCCACTTTATGCAAACTAGTGACAACTTTCAATTCTGCCCACCCATCAGTAATTCCTGTTTTGCAGAAGAGTGGAGGGAAGGGTAAGAGAGGCAAGGTTCATTTCCCATTTGCATCACTAGTGAAAAAATATTCCTGCAGCTTTTATTATTAACATCTGTGTACGCTGTACAACTCAAAGGCAGAGTCATCTCTTCTAAACAAATTTAATTTACGAAGCTGCACTACAGCAACACACAAATAGAAGTAGGAGTGGGTGGTCAACAGCTCCCACTCTAAGGTATTATGTATAGTTGTCAAACCTTTCTGAAGAAATTTCCCTGTGGCAGTATCCCAGAGCAGCATTGTGCTGACTGAAAAGGAGTGCAGGAAGGAGATTCTTTGTATGTCCAAATTTCTATTGCTGTCCCAAAGGTGGAGCCACCTGCACTGGGGTCACTACCAGTGGATTAGTCTGCAGCTGGTCCTTATCACCGTGTGGAGCCTTGCAAATAGTGCCAGACAGACGCTATTGTCGGAAATGACATGTGAGGGAGGCAAAAGATCTGAAAATGCCCCTTTCTTACCATAGCAGCAGTCGTAACGTACTCACCCAGTCCAACATCCACTGGTCACAATCAGAATGGGTTGTTACAATGCAGTCCAAACCCTTTAAATGTTTTACACCTAAAACACTGCGCAGAGGGCAGGCAAGCCCAACCTACCCAACACGGCTCGTAAGGCGAGAGAAAAAGCTAGGGCACAGACAGGCTTTGTGTCGTGCTTTAAACATCTAGGTGTCCTCTCTCCAGAAGTGATGTTATGGTGTGAGCAACTCTTGTAATGCCCTGTGCCCTATGCCTCAAGCCTATGAGCATGTGATTATAATAGTAATAAAAATAAGTACAGATCTTCCAATATTTTGTGCATATATATACACATATACACACATACACACACGTACATACATACATATGTAAGTATGTTGCTTTGCTGCAACCAAATTCGCTGTACTTCTCAGTTCCGCTTGCTACACTTTTGATGAAGCAATCAGATCACTGCATTGTGAATCAGGTTGTTGTTACTGGGTATTCTATGAAAATTAGAACAATATCTCCCACTCTCAATGTTTACACCTGTTCATATGCTTTTGTATACCACAATATCCTATTGTGTCTCCTTTCCCCCAAACCACTAGTAATGTCCAGAAGTATATGAAGAAAAGAATTTTTTTCAGTGCAATGGCCCACCTAACAAAATGGAAAGAACAATCATTTCAAGGCAAATGAGATGTTTTGTTGCCCATAGAGCAATATGTACCATTTTGTTCTCATATTCTTTCACATTTAAAAATAATAAATGGGAGAAAAATTTCAAAACAGGTTTACTGTTTCAAAATGTTTTCTTTGAAAATTTTAAAATCAATCTTTTCAAGCATATTATTCTTCCAAATTATTCACCAAATTCAAGCCAAATAGATATACATTTTGAGAAGTCTTCTGAGTTCCATTGCCCATTGTTACATTCATATTAACAATTATCTTACACTTTTTCTGTCTTACCCTTGGTAGATGAAACACATTCTTCAAAAAGGTCTATACTCTGGCCCCATCAATACCCACTTTTATATTGATGCTTTTAAGAAACTGCCAGTCAGGAATAACAAGATTCTCTAGTAAGCAAAGCAGAGACTGATGAAATTCTGTCCTAATTAAGTCAGTGCCAATGCTTTCATTAACTTCAACAGACTTAGAATTTCATCCGTGACATTTCTCTCATTTCTGATGCATCAGTATATGCTTTTATCATTGGCTTCCTTCTCATCCACTTTGTATTTTAGTCATTCACTGCACTTATTTTTCTGCTTTTTGCTTAGAGATGGATTGTGTGCCAGTAGTGTCTTTTGAATCCCGAAGACATCGGGATGGGTGCATTTGCAAGATGAGTCTTTGGTTTGAAAGCAATTCAGAATGGGAAACTCTTTTCATCTGCTCCTGTACAGCACTCAGCATCAAGGTTGCCAGACCTCATCAGGACTTGGTTACTACACAAGAAATCGTTTACCATAACTACTCTGAACAGAAGAAAAATGCAACACATAATGCATAACACGTAACGCCTCACTAAACCATCCAACGGGTAGTACTGATGGGCAGTGTGTACAAAAAGCAGAGACTTAATCAAAGTGAATTTATGCCCCACACTTACTGGGAATTCCTCATTCATGGGGAATAACTGCAATCTCCAATCCCAATCACAAACGCACATGATGTCTAATGCATGACACATTACACACACTTCATTTTATCCAAATGCCCTACAAATGAGACTCCTTGCATTATATCATCCGACTTGTTACCACAAATGGCCTGAATGTTTTTCAATGACGTGTCCATTGTCACTAGACTTTTCCTCTGTTAAAATTGTTCTGTGATACTATTAACCACTTTAATTGTCAGATCAAACAAGCAAAAGGAATGAACAGTTCTAGATTAGCTAATGCTTATACATCTTGCTATCGCTTTACTTGCTCCTCGTTGCAACACTTTGTAACTGGTCAGCTCTTGTTTTTCACTAGAAGTCTGCTTAACAGATTTGCTTTTCTCTGCAATACTGAGCTTCAGTGTAAAATAGCCTCCCGTTCACTTGTGATCTCCACCTGACTCCTCGGTTCTGGCTGCCAGCAAGGCTTGGGTGCCAGCCTGTGTACCAGAACCTATTCCTATGGGGGCAGATGGGGGATAAGGGATCATCAAGTCTGATTTCAGAAATTATCCTCTGTTCCTTTTAAAGCAAAGTAAATCAATAGGTTCAGCCATCATTTCAGGCTTGCCCATCTGAGACTTGAGCAGTTCTCCAATGAGTAGGGTATATTTACCATTCAGCAAGAAGATAGTTTCATGTCTGTCGAACTTTGCTGAGGTTCAGTAGAGAGAAGCTTAATTACTAGCAGTGGCAGGTCACTTTGATCAGGAGCAAATCTTACAGAAATACTTCACTGGTTTCAGTGGGATAACTCGCTCCAGTGAGGTGAAAAGGATTTGGCCCTGGAATTGTGAAACAGACGGATTGACAGCCACTTCTGTATTTGCTTTCTGCCTTAATGAAAGCAAAATGATACTTTAATGAGATCACAGCAGGGCAGGTCCAGAGGGACCGGCATGTAGACAGTCAGCACAGTTTATCCATAAGGTTGCTTGCCTTCAGATATCTAAGTAAGTACGCACTATACATTATGCAAGCAGCAATGAATCTTGGCTCCACATGCATTTTCATAATAGACACTCTCAGTTTTCAAAATCCAGGAGGGGAAACACATATTTTCCATCATCAATTATCCATTCTTATGCTCATCTTGTAAAAGGATTAGTGTGATAACATAATCTGAGATGCATATTTCCGAGGGCCAGGGCATAATGCGATAGGCAAACCTAAGCTGCTACATGGAAAGGTCAGGCATTTTCGGTGAAACATGAAGCAGGCAGAGGCCTGCCTCAGGACAGGGCAGACTGTGAAAACTTGGAGTGGCACATGGAAACTAAAATGCAGCTGGATTCTGCACTCATCATGCACTGGTACAGGCCAATTTGCTAAGGTTCTCTTTTGGAACATCTCCTACCAGATAACATATCTGAAAATCAGACAGTGTCAGAAACAAGACATTTGGAAGCCATCTGCCTCAGTGTAGTGATGATCCAGTGTAAAGAGATGTGTTACTGCAAATTAACTGCTTCTTACTGAGCTTGTCATTGCTATGTGCTGTTCTTCAGGTCCTGCCGTGGAAAAGTGGATTTACTATCTCAGCTTCGCATCGTCGTTGACAAGATGATACCAGCCTGAAATGTGTTGGGAAAGCAAACCCCACCTATATTCCACTTCTGCCCTGACATGTGCTTCCAGGGCTCATTTTCTCACTCTTACAAGTGCATTGACAAGATGCAACCTGTGACTCAGCAGAAGAAAAAGTACTAAAAGATCAATAACTAACTATATTTGAAACCAAGGGTTGGTATAGCATGTTGGTTTGGAGGTTAACTGATGCCTCTTTCCACTATAGTTCCTGTTTTCCTCTATCATCTCATGCCAGTAAAGTTCTCCCAAGTTCTCTCTATCCAAAATGGCAAATATTTTGTATGAACAGAATCACTCACCTTTGGGATACGGAAACCTCTTCAGTTCTTCTGACATCTATCCCTGAGTATTAATTTCGTCTTCCTTTGTTTTTGAATGTTTTCTTTATATCTTCCATTCCATCTCAAGCACAATGCTCATATCCTACTGAAAACACCTTCTCTCTTTCCAGTCCCTTAAAAATATCAAGTTCAGCACAACTGGTTAGTTTCAATCCTTCACAAAGAAAGCTCTCTGCCTACTCATTTTCCCATCAGCTACCTCTTCCTTTCCACTATGCTACTAGCTTCAAACCAGTAATTTGTCGCCATCCATTTCTTATTGATAGGTGCTTTCTGACATGGCTGTGTGAAATACTCTTCTTATAGCTACGATAATGTTTTTTTTTTTTCTTTTCCAGCTGAATCTTTTTCAGTCCTTTCAGTCTAAAACAGAAAGTGATTTCACATTTTAGCATATTTTTTTCATTAGTCAAAGAAAAATTTCGAAGTGAAAAATGCCCATTTAAAAACTGTTGCAGGTTAGTAGAAAAATATATCATATTTTCTGTGTAAAAAAAAAGTTCAAAAAGAGAGATAAAGTGAAGGAAAAACACATTATCTATCTGGTTTTTGTCCTTTCTTCTTTTTTTCTTGTGGTGGAGAAAGCTTTTTAAAATCAGTGTATCCTCAGCAAAAGTACATTTTCTAAAACTACCTTAGATGTTCCAAGAAATGAACCCTTTCATTGTGTGGAGTTTCAGACTTGATAATAGCCTGTATTTTTTTTGATAAAAGAAAAAACATCTGGGATTGCTGAGACACAGCCATCCCCACCTCTCAGTTTAGATTTGCTGTGGCAGGCAGTGGGGTGACAGTCCCCATATTTGTACCTGCAAGTGCTGTTCATCTCCTCACAGCCATGAAGGGGAGATGCTACAGGATTGCACAGACCTTTCTATTCACCATTATATTTTGCTTTTCTGTCCTGAAACACCAAAGCTCTTTATAGCACAGGTTGTGTTTTTCCCACGTGTTTGATAAATGTTTAACATTACCAATAAAACATGTAGTTTGCTACATTTCAGCAGATGATAGGTTAACCTGACATTTTTTGCACTATAAAATTCACTCCTAAGATCCCAACAAACATTTCCATCTTTGCAAAGATTGCTTTTGTCCAAATCCCATGCCACTTGAGGCAAGCACAGACAAATGGTGAATCTTGCCTAACATTTCACTCCGTCTCTCTCCTACTCTTATCACATTGAAACAATAATGCAATTTTCCCTGCTGGGTAGCCTTTCCAATTTGCACCTTTCTTACAAATAGAGGGTAGAATTTCACAGAACAACCCTTCCAAGCTTTAGAGATCAGAAATTACACTGATGGGGCTCAGGAAATACTGCACTCTCTGGCAATAAGTAGAGATGTCTGTGGTGGGTTGATCCTGGCTGGACACCAGGTGCCCACCAAAGCTGGTCTGTCACTCCCCTTCTCAGCTGGACAGGGGAGAGAAGAATATAACAAGAAACTCATGGGTCAAGACAATGACAGGGAGAGATCAGTCCGCAGTTATCGTCACAGGCAAAACAGACTCGACTTGGGGAAATTAGTTTAATTTATTGCCAATCAAATCAGAATACAGTGATGAGAACTAAAATTGAATTTTAAAACACCTTCTCCTCACCCCTCCCTTCTTCCCGGGCTCAACTTCACTCTCAGTTTTCACTTCCTCCTCCCTGCCGCAGAAGCACAAGGGGACGGGGAATGGGTGTTGAGGTCAGTTCATCGCACGTCATCTCTGCTGCTTCTTCCTCCTCAGAGGGAGGACTCCTCACACTCTGCCCCGGCTCCAGCGTGGGGTCCCTCCCATGGGAGATAGTTCTCCATGAACTTCTCCAACGTGAGTCCTTCCCACAGGCTGCATTTCTTCATGAACTGCTCCAGCCTGGGTCCCCCCACGGGTGCCGTCCTTCAGGAACAGACGGCTCCAGCCTGGGCTCCTCTCTCTCCATGGGGGCACAGGTCCTGCCAGGACCCTGCTCCAGCATGGGCTTCCCACAGGGTCACAGCCTCCTTCAGGCATCCACCTGCTCCAGCATGGTTTCTATGGAGCCACAGGTCCTGCCAGTAGCCTGCTCCAGCATGGGCTTCCCACGGGGTCACAGCCTCCTTTGGGCATTCCCCTGCTCTGGCGTGGGGTCCTGCCCGGGCTGCAGGTGGAGATCTGCTCCAGCGTGGAGCTTCATGGGCTGCAGGGGCACAGCCGGCCTCGCCGTGGTCTTCCCCAGGGGCTGCCGGGGAACCTCTGCTCCGGCGCCTGGAGCCCCTCCTGCCCCTCCTGCTTCGCTGACCTGGGGGTCTGCAGAGTTGGTCCTCTCATAGATTCGCACTCCTCTCTCTGGCTGCAAATTGCTGTTGCTATTTTTTCTTCCCCTTCTTAAAGAGGCACTACCACCATCACCAGTGGGCTCAGTCTTGGCCTGCAGCAGGTCTGCTTTGGAGCCAGCTGGCATTGGATCTATCGGACATAGAGGAAGCTTCTAGGAGCTTCTCATAGAAGCCACCCCTGTAGCCCCCCCTGCTACCAAAACCTTGCCACGCAAACCTAGTACAATATCTGTGGACCACTGTATACACCAGCTTAGGGCCTGAATACATCCCCTTTTCAGTACAGAGCTTGCCAACCACATTGTTGAAACTGAGACTTGCTAAGAAGATGTTTCTAGTGAGTTTGGCTGCTGTATCTGTGTGCCTCACAGTCCCTTTGTCCCACTACCCAAAACTCACAGCTGCAGTTCCCCATCTTCTGTGGGGAAAACAACGATGCACAAAAAAAATAAAGGCTACTAATTGATTCAGAAAATGTGAATCCAGCCTGAGCTCCAGCAATGAGATTTATGGGCTGTTCTGTCTCAGCGCTATGCTGTGTACTAGCCAACAGTCAAACACTAACTAACGTAATATTGATTTTTTTACTTTCTTCATTCAAGCATGAACTCTTCTTTTAGATCCAGGGTCAGCTTTGAGGAAAGAGAGGAAAAAGAAGCGACACTGGTCACACGTGAAGGTATCTTCTCACAACTGGATTATAGATACTGTTCTCATGAGTTTTAAGCAACAAGCTTGAGTTCTTTGTTTGTCCTCTCTCTCCCAGCTTGAATCTGCTGCCTCACATGCTTCTGCTCAACATCTATCTGGCATTGAGCCTAAAATGAGCCCAAGACCATGCATTTCTGTGTAGGGTCCTATAACCGACTCTTTTGTAAGTCTTATCCCAAAACGATGGTGTTTTACTTTCTTTTTCTCTTCCATTATAGCCCACAGAGAGAGCCACTTCCCAAGTCAAACATTGATACCAACCTCCTTATAGTCTGAGGTATCTCCCTCTTTGTGGCAATTAATAAACACTACTGCATGCTCCCATCCTTCTCTCTCTTCCAAAATCCTGGAGACGCATTTTTTTCCCAAGATAATACAGCATGATCTGGGACAGAATATGCCACTGAGAACCAGTCATTTCAGCCTTTCCATATTGGAGGTCTGTGGCTAAGAAGTCTGGTGGGACACAGGCAACTTGAACACATTCACCTCCCAGAATTGCCAGAATTCACATTAACTACCCCTAAATCTGTTTACAAACATACAAAGCTAAGAGTATACCTGATAGAACTTCTTACTTTTTACTCCCTAAAGTGCCTCAGAGCTCCAGGTTTGCGGTATGACTACAGTATCCTTCTACACACTTTCCAGCAGATGTCTGGGTTTTGCCTACATAATCCAGTAAAACTGTTGTGGGGAACAGTGACTCCTTCCATTACTTCTAGATGAGACTCATAGGAAATGTCTGCTACTAGACTGCAAGCCCTTGAACTAGTTCAAAAATCAAATCTTCTCATGACCTCTGCTTCACTCAGTATCATGTGCTCCTCTTGGCCCAGGTCTCCTCCCACTAAGTGGCAGAAATTAGCTGCTCAGAAGGTGAAGAGCAAGGTCTTGTGTCATCTTTAGTTCCCACTTGTTTCATGTCTTCCAGCATTGGTCCTGGTGCTCTGTCATTCATTTCAGTAAATCCTGCATATTCCCTGCCAGGGCAGAAGCAGCACAGTCCTATACATACGTATGTGGCACTCCCAGACAGCTCTGAGCAGAATATACACATTTGTTCTTCTCCATATGTCTCCTCATCATATTTGTTTTCACCGTGAAAGCAAATAATAACGAACTATAAACCAAAGTGTCGACCAAAACATGGAGGTTTCTGCCATTCCTCTAAAAAGACCATATTGTTCCAACTCTATTTTCAGCTGAAAAGAGACACTTTAGTTTGTACTATACCCTAAGTAAGAAAAAGTAATAAGATTTCCATCAAGTATTCAAATATATTCCCCCTGAAATAGGAGAAAAATCCAGTTGCAATGAGTTTCTATCAGTAGATGGGGCCAGAACTAGACAACATGCCTCTAATTGGCTTCAGCACTCAGTGGAAAAACTAATACAGGAGAAACCATATCTTTCCAAGTCTATAGCACTACTTTCACTTAAATAAGCTTTTTAATAAGCTGAGCTAGTATTTGAGATTTATGCATGCTGAATGGTATTTTTTTATGATCACCACTAGATACAGCTGCAATGTGGTCAGGGATGGGCAGTGGTTAGTCATCCTGTGCCCATTTAGTATCTCCTTGTCCTAAATGAAAACATCTCGGTTTTGCTTAGACACTCACTGTTAGCCAAGATACTGCAAAATTACTAGCCTGCTTATATTTAAGACACTGTGTTGTGACCATTATTAATAAAATAAACAATCTCTTTGGTTGCTTTGCTCTTTACGACCCACCACTGCACAAAATATTGACGTGCATATAACAAAGTCTAAGTCTGGTTCAAAAATACTGAGCCCTTTTTGCCGCCTTCTTTCTGCCTGTATACTTTACTTTGATTGCATTTTCTCTGACATACTCCATCTAATCGTGCTTACACCTGAATGGAATATAAAGTTACAAATACCATTAGGGGATTTTTACAGGTTTCACATGACAAATACTGTATCATAGAATGGTTTGGGTTGGAAGGCACCTTCAAAGATCATCTAGTTCCAACACTTTTAGCAACTATTTCAGAGAATTCTGCATCTACCTAATTCATTACCACTGACATCACTCCAAAACCAGTTAAAAAAAAAGTGCTTTAAAATTGCATACAAACTGCAGCCACAATTGACAAAGCATATATTTTAGAGACAGACTGTTTCTCTGGTTAAAATATACTCATAACTGTCATGATGTATACTAGTAAATCAAGCTCACAAATGTGTGTGCTAAGATTCGAAATGCTTCTATGAATAAATCTATATTCTGTCTGTCTCCACAGTCTAGCTGTCTTTAAAAAAATACTTCAGTGCACTGAATGTCTCTCCTTAAGATCAGTTTGCTGAGGGGGTAAAGGTCTTGGCCACTGCCTTGCAGCCACTGAAACAAGCGAGTATATCCCACGCGTTCACAAGCAATGAATGAATGCAGGGAGGTGCCTACCAAAACCAAAAACCTGGAAAGTTTTCTTTACATGTGATGCCATTGTACCCCAGTCCAACCTAGACAGAATGGGAGGTCTGGGAAACAAGACTTGATGGAGATTTCAAGATGCAGGTTTCTGCTTTGTTGCCTTGTAAAGTCATGTGCAGTCAAAGTGTTTAGCTTAGTATACAAACTTTCACTAAACTCAAAAGTTTCTGCATAGCAGATTTTGAGTTTGACCAACATAGGCTTTTTGTCTCTCTTCATTTACTTAAGTCTCATTAATAAGTTATAGATATGAGTGCCTTGAAAATCTTATATAGTAAGTGCTTGCTGGCATGTTGAGAGAAATGGTGGCTAGTGGACTACCACTGCAACTGGATCACAAGTGTGGATTTCCCAGTAAAGATGTGATTTTGCTAAAATCAAATCAGGAAGAGAGTTGATTTAGATCTGCAAGCAGAGGAAATGCTCCTCCAAGGGCTGGACCAGGTTTGGACATGTAGCAGGCTGGTGGGAGCAGTGAAATGGCTGCTGCTTATTTCTGCCAGTGCCTGAGTCCCAGGGAGGCAGGCTGGCTGTGTCTGTCCCTGCCCCACGCTGCTCCATGACAGATAAGGCTACGTGGATCAATTGGGGTAGGATGAGAAACCCTGCAGCCCCAGGGCTGGCAGTCTCTCTGCCTCCTCCCCATTGCCTCTCGTCTACACTTTGGAGAAATCTGGAGCCATATTTGTGATGTGACAACAGCTGTGACAACTGCTGGTCTTTTGGAGACATTTAGGCAGGGCTGAGGAAGCCCTAATGCCCCAAATAGTATAGACCTGTAGTCACTCCTCACGTGACATCCATGTCAAGTCAGCCCAGCTTTCTGCTGGGAATAAATAATCTGTAGCAATTCCCAACAGCAGACAGCCAGCCTCCATCTCAGGAAAAGTCAGATGTCTTTGAGGTTTCATATCCCATCAGGCACTAAGGTTGGAAACACTTATTAGCGGCAGGGTGACAACAATCAAAATAGCTTGTTTAATTAAAAGGGATTTGGAGAAAGACTATCCAGCAGCTGACTCTTAACAGAGCTGGGATGTTTCTTCAAGGGTGAAAGAGGTTATTTTGAGTACAGTTCTGTAAATACACATAAATGCCCTGTTTGAATTTAAACAGACTCAGTGTAGTCATAAGCAGAAAAGTAAGATTTAGGAATTGGTTTTGTGATGTTTTATGTTAGTAAGACTTCATGACTCAGATACTCTCGGGACCAGATGTAGTCCTGGCTGCCCCTGCCGTGGTTTCTGGGACTGTACTTACACAGGGATCCTCACTACATATGAGTCCAATGTGCTTTAAACACAAAGCTGTGTAACATCAGTTTTCGGGAGTGAACATACACGAGAGATGCCTGAGATACCTGAAAAGTCTCTCCCTTTGTACCATCTCAAACCAATGCACCCCAAGTCACTAGTCGTCTGAGGAAATGGCATCTCCTGGACCTTCCGACAGTCTTGAGCAAATGCCCGAGGGGTGAGGACACATGTAAACAGTTGGCTTAGACAAATGAGCATTTAGGAAAATCTCTTAATGAGGCATCTTTGTTCATTTTGAATTCTGTAATAGTAAAGCATTTAGAAACGCAACACTGCAGCTCAGCAAGGTCCACAGTGAATCATCTGACAAATTATATTTCTTTTTTCACATAGCTTCTCCGCACGGATCTCCATTTTCTCCAGTCTATTTGTTACCTTGAATGGTTTATTTTGTGCCTTGAACCTGATCCTAGAAGAAAAATCTCTGCTTCATTGTCTTGCTATGATTGTCTATGCTCTCTGGTTCAATGAAAAACACATTTATTCTTAGGTTTTGGGAAACACTGCATTTAATAAGGTCATTTTCCCTAATTCACATAAGTCTCATTTTCCCTAATTCACATAAGTCTCATTTTCCCTATGATCACAGGAGCATAAAACTTCCCTTCTATGATCATTCACGCTCATAAAATTCAGTCAAAAAATGCTTGAAAGTAGTAAATACTAAAGGAGTGGAGACAAAGTCCCTACAAACTCTTATTTACTTTCAAACAAATATCGACAGAAACGCTTTGTGCTACAACTTCCATTGTAGTATCAATATAAATTACGAGAATTCAACACATTTTAATTTAATTTACTTTTGACCATGACTGTGCCATGTTTATTTTGTTTCCCTGAACCTGTAAAATGGGAGCTTGTATGAGCACATATAGGCCCTAAGAGCTCAAAATTCTTCCACAAGTCTTGCAAAAGCTGGAAGAAGACATTAACAGGTGTGGTAATGAACATAAGTAAAAATTTTCAGGTCTTATTTTTACTGTCCTTTTTGACTACTGAGTCTCCATACAGGTACCAACCTCTCCAAGACATTATGCTGTATGTCAAACTGTCACTCATTAACCTGAAATTTTTTGGGCTGCAGAACCTTTATTTGGGAGTTGAAACAATAGAATATTTGACTGTAAGATACACTGCTGATTCTTGAATGTATGTATCAGACATTTGCTGTTTGTTCTGCACTTGCTAATTCGGTTCCTACTGAGAAAACAAGAAATCTGCCTCTCCAGCAAATAACTGCAAGGAAGAACCAAATACTTGGTTTATACAACAGTATCACTTACAGATTCCTCTCTGACTTGGCTTGATCTTATTTACTGTTCTGTATTTGGGCCTAACTGTCTATACACATTAAATATACTTATAAAAAATGAAAGATACAGATTTGTCTTATCATTTGATTGCATTAACTGCATATTAATAGATGAAGAGCAAAATATCCCCACTCTGTGTGCATGTGAGGCAACAACAAATTGTGAGCTGCCTCTGGACTCCGTGACCTAGAAATCAAGAATAAGGCTCATAAAAATCAGATGCTGAAGAACAGCATCCGGGACAGCCTCAGAAAGGGGATGATAAATACTTTGACAAGGCCGTAAGATGTAAGTGTTCCTGAAATAAAAAAGACAACTCTTTCAAAATATTTTCCAGCTCTGTATTCTTCTGTCACTTTTAGCTCTTTGAACATTCTCAGAGGCCCCATCCTGCGCAAAACACCACAGTGAATGTCACATTTTTCATTACAGAATTAGGCACTTTACACCCTTCTCCTAACTCGTCTTCTTTCATTCACACTACCAGAAATGTCAGTTGTTAATGCATAAAATACGTGAGAAAATCAGATGGTGGAAGTACACAGGAAAAAGACACTTAGCTGTTTTGATTCAAGAGACCATGTATCGGTCACAAGGCACTTTTCAATCAGCGAGAGTTTCAAGTATGGAAATAGTCATGCTCCTATCAAAGACCCTGGAAAACAGAGAAAGACAGACACTTGAATATGAGCAACTAGGTTTTAGCTTTCACATAAAGTCCTGCTGCTCTTAACCAGTTTCATTATCTGAGTTGAGTCAATTATAGACATGGTGTCCATAGCACATGATCTATAGCAGCCAAAGAGTCATGAACCTCAACTAAACTAAAACAGAAAATTTGTATCATTTTGGTTCATAATTCAGAAAGGGACATTTCCAAATACACAGGAAACCTGAGGAGTTTTATTTGGAGTTGTGGCATGGTTAAAATTCTGGAAAAGGCTTATTTCTAGGCTGGTTTGATATTTTTGCAGGTGGGAGGAGTTTTGTCATTCCACAATTTTACACAATTTTAGATGACAGGCCAAGAAAGAATGAGGTAAAGGCATCATGTCAATACGTTGTGTGGGTACTTAATGCTAATGGATTATCTCTTTACTGTAAGTTGCTTAGATCTATTATGCATGGATCATTCCTAGTACTGTCAAAGTCTAAAAAATAAGAGCTAACTGACAGGACACAGAAATGATGTGGAAATGACAACAGGATTACTTCCCAAACAGAAAAGCTAAGCGGACACACTGCATAGATGTTTCACATGCAGTGGAGCGACGATGCTCGTTACCAGAAACCCCAGGCACTACTTGGGACCCTGCTGCGCTGAGAGCTGCACAAGCACAGAATAAAACGAATTAAGTCATTCTCACACAGGAGGTGAAACATAGCAAAGCCAGTTTTATATCAGATCTTAGCACATGTGTCTTTTCACGTCTGTGTAAGCAAAAAAATACAGGCAAGAAATATCCAAGGATTTGGTGCTTTCAGTTTTAACAGTTTAACAAGCCAATTAGGTAGGTGCAAACCTCGGGCTTCTGGCACTTTCTCAGTGTGATTCGTGTTTCTCACCAGCGTGTGCTGCCCTTAGCCTGAAAGAATCAAGTGTATTAGGCAGTTTTCAAAATGTCTTCTTTCATGCCTTTTTCCTCTGTGCTTTGTTACTGTCCTACCCAGAACAACCTCTGCACCACAGGAGGTAAGTAGATAAAGACTACGGCAAGGTACGGGATAAAGGCTCCAGCTGTCCCAGGAGATTTGTTTTCCTTCTCTCACATCACCTTCATCTGGGAAGGTCTCAACAATAGAAACATAACCAGCACTTGTCACCATCCCCTGCCATCTTTGCGATGCACACTTCCATCTGCTTAATAGTTAAATGTCCATTTTCTGGAATTTTTTAACGTAGATGTTGCTGTCTGTGAATAGGATGAAGTGGGAAGGCACCCCACAAGCTGAACTTATGTCACCTTGCCTTGGCCACCTCAAATTTAAAATAAATAAATGTAAACAAGAAAAAACAGGTGACAAGTGTAACTAACTTCTCTTCTTTACAGTAACTGTTTTAACTGTAATTGTTCTGTGACCCAGCCTGTCTGCCATCAGTTCCATGCCTGTGGCTGAGAATGAGAATGAAAAAGATCAGGTCTGGCTTTCCAACCCAGTGTGGACAAGAAGTAGGTCTCTGAAAAGAAACCCAACATTTCTCATCTGACATATTGGCTTTGTAACTGGTAATGACACAGGTGAAAGAGGGGAAAGCAGGAGGGAGAACTGGAAGAAGGGTCCCTTCTTCACGTCCCTCTGCATCTTCTGGCTTCTGTAACATCACGTACAGAAGTGTTTGCATTTCATGGATGGGTTTGCCATGAGTTGTTTCTGTCTTCACTAAGATCAGCAAGTGTTCAGAGTTTTTAGTAGCAGATTGTTTCAGATTTTTCAGATTGTTTTGCAGACAAAAGAATCAAAACCATTTGAAAGGAGGTCAATAGGAGTTAAGTATATAATCCGTTTAGGATTTAGCAAATCCTACACAGACCTTTTTGCATTTCTAGGCACCTAACTACGTCCGTAAACTGGACCCTGTAGAAATTTCTGAAGTTTGGATGTTGAAGAGGATCAAACCACTGGCTTGCCCAGGTGTGTTTCACCACTCCTGCCACTGAGGAAAATGT
>NW_010558248.1:0-2056 GCF_000687285.1 Phaethon lepturus | reverse complement strand
GGGAAAAGTCAAGGAGAAGGAAAGGGTGCAGACACTAGGCTGTTTTTAGTGAAGAAGTTGAAGCATCTGTTTCATTCTGCACATTTAGGATAGCACTGGCTATAGCAGAGTATCATAATGTAAATGAAAGAAGGATTTTGTGAGACATGCTTGAGAAATAGGATGTTGTCATCAGTTTTACTGATCTCACGGTGTCCTGAAATCTTTTCATAAGATATTAGACTTGGCCAATATATTTGGAGAAAATAAACATCTGGTCAAAATAATAGCAGTTGCTACATAAAAATTACTAAGGCACACTGCTGACAGCTGTTAAATACAGATGTCAACTATCGCAATAGCTATGACAGCATGACAGTAAGTTATGACAGTAGCTCAGCAGTTATGACAGCGCAACTAGGCAAGCATTTAATCACATTAAAGGAAATACAGGATGAAAAAAGTAGTGATTCCAGGCCAAAATGAAAACATTTCCACGTGTTTTCGAAAAATTAAAGACACTTGTACCAAGAAGTTAGTTAATATAGAAATTATTCTAGTTGTGAAACAGCAGCACTCCCCAAGAGCGCTGATGAAATCACACGCCCTGAACCAACGTGCAGGCTGCTGCAGAGGGTTGTTGGGATCTGCTCTTTAAGCAATCAGCATCTCTTTAATTTAGGTCAATAAGTATTAGCATCAAGCCCCTCATTCTGGGTACCTGTAGCCCAAATTTCAAGAAGAGGAAGGCACCCATTTCTTCATAACCCAGGTGAATAGACGGGTGTACAGCAAGCCCTTTTCTTTTAGGGCCATACCCATGCAGACACTGAGCAGCCCCAAGCTGCTCCAAATCAACAGAAGGTCCCTTCCAGTAAATGGAGGAGGAGCAGAGGAGAAGAGCTGTGGTTACTCCTGTCCTGCCACTCCTCCCGCTGGCCGAGTGCCCTGTCTTTGTGCTTGACAGATACCTTCAGTCCTCCCACGAGGGCTCCTGCTTGATCAGAGTATAGCGAACAAAACCTCTGTACAGGTTTTTTAGGGTGGAGGCTGAGCAGAGCCACAAGGTCCAAAGCTTGGGTTGGTGAGACACGGCACTGGTGAAGGCACACCAATTCAAGATCCCAGCCTGACTGCGGTCCTTGTCTCTGAGGAGCTGTATTTTATACCACGCAAGCAAAACGAGTCATTTGATACCTTCAGCTGCAGGCTGCAAAACGATAGTGTGTGATGTTTTTTTCTTCGGTGAGATTGAAATGTGTAAATTCTGCTGGCCCTCACACACACACACAGTTGAATATCAATCAGAAGATGAAAATATTGTTAAAATGCGTATTTTCACTGTACGCTGAAATTACCTTGAAGAGTGATTTATATTTTATTCCATCCTCCCCCCCCCAAAAAAATCAAGTTTCTGTTATTTAAAACTCCTTTTAATGTTGTGTATTTAATTTACACCCAAAAATTTCACCCTGCTTGTTGCTTGGACACTGATAAAGGCATATAATTCAACATACACTTGACATTTTTGAATGATTAAAGATAACCCAGACAGCTGAAACAGGTCAGAGAGGAATCACAATTATTTTGAGCAGTGCCTCCCCAGTATCTGACTGAATGAGCATGGCTACCTTTAACAACATATCTTTCTTTGCAGTATTCTACCCTGAAAAACAATCCTAGCTTTTAGCTGGTCCCATAATAGTCTATAATTGACCTGAGACTGCTAGGGTCAAAAGGCAAAAATTAGGGCAAATGCAATACGAGCAAAAGCTTGTAATTTTTCTGGTTCTTTTTTTTTTTTCTTTTTGCACGGTAACACTGAATAAAACTCTGTAGCCTGTCAGACCTTCCTTATTTTCTAGAGCTTTGCAATCATCTATCCTTAATTAACGCTCCGAATTGAAACAGGAACCACAATGGGAGCACGTGTAAAACACCGCTGCGTGCCAGGGAAAACATCTCGCATCTCTTGGCAATGTCGGGGGCCCCAGGCCTCGCTACGGACCCGGGAGCTTCACTATTCGCCGGCAAAGAGAACAGGATTTTCACTTTTGTAACAATTGTATTGGGTTTG
>NW_010558247.1:0-12865 GCF_000687285.1 Phaethon lepturus | reverse complement strand
GCTGAGGGAACTGGGGTTGTTCAGTCCGGAGGAGGCTCAGGAGAGACCTTGTTGCTCTCTACAACTACGTGAAAGGGGGTTGTGGTGAGGTAGGTGTTGGTCTCTTCTCCCAATTAACTAGCGATAGAACAAGAGGAAATGGCCTTAAGTTGCACCAGGGGAGGTTTAGACTGGATATGGGAAAAATTTCTTTATTGAGAGAGTGGTCAAATATTGGAACAGGGTGCCCAGGGAGGTGGTGGAGTCACCACCACTGGAAGTGTTCAAAAATCATGTTCATGGCACTTCAGGACATGGTCTAGTGGGGATGGTGGTGTTCAGTTGATGGTTGGACCTGATGATCTTGAAAGTTTTTTCCAATCTTAATGATTCTGTGAAACGACCACTTTCTTTGATGGTGGATTATATTCATTCCAGACAATAATTTTGATTGTACTTCCTTCAACTCTAGCTATAAAAAGCATATAACATAAAACCTTGACCAGAGTATTATAAAGTTGAGCTACCAATAATTAAGTGACAAAGTTCTCCACAACTTCATTCTGATGTTCTACAAAGACTTCTTTGCATAAGCGATTCATTCATTTTTTTCAGCATCCCCACCCTGTGTATATGAGGAACATTTTGCAAGTTCCCAGCTAAACGATGACTTTTAGCAACTCAAGTGAGACAGGACACCGACTTGTGTCATTCAAGCACTGATGAGATTTTTCTTCTACAATGTGAAAACTGTTCTTGTTCTTTTGATTGTCTTTGCACAAATGACTTCCTGAAGTTTATAATCAGTTGGTTAGGTTCCTCTTTAAATATTTACTAAGCTATATTCCCCTGGTCCCATATGCATTAATTCCAAATACATTTGTTACTTCATCATCAGAAAAATCCCCCCAAGCCCCAAACAAGCAAAAGGTCCTGGAGAATAGGATATAAACTGAGCTAATGTGATGTTTAGAGCTATGCAATGTACTGCATTGCATCACAGGTACTGCATTGCTTGGATCACTTCTGTTAAAGCTGAAGCAGCGTGTGAAATTTCCTACATCAATTTCAACCCCTTTCAGTGTTTTTAGGTGAACATGAGGGTATTGGCAGTGTTTCTGTCAATTCTTCATACCTCACAGCAGCCCAGGCAGCAGCTGAGATCTGGTTTAATCTTAGGATTGCTAACCTGAACTGGAATGATGACTAAGAGCCAGCAAGCTTTATAGGAAACTTATAAAATGCTATTTGCCAGGCTCAAAACTGAGTGGTTTCATCCTGGAACTGCTGAGGATTATGTATGACATACTCTACAGCTTCTTGCATTTTACTTATTAACTGATTCCTAATCACAGGTAGCTGAAAGAAAAAATTGGAGACACCTGTCTGGAGTACCATCACATGCTGGTTCATTCTGACCATGCTTGTACACATATATTTAAAGGGCATTCTCACCTACCCATTGTTTATGACTGCGTGCTCTAGTAATTCCCTCTTGAGTCTGTATCACCATTTAACGTGTTGATCTGATTTAGAGATTTGACAGATTTATCTGCTTCCCTGAGGCAGAAACACCACTGAAATGAGCAGAGTACTGACCTGTGTCCTGAAGCAAACACACAACTGTGTGATTTCATTCAGCAGCACTGATGAATGTAAATGCCTGCTAGTTTCAACATTTTTTCAAGTATTTTGCTGAATCAAATGTTCTCTCTAAGCATGCAAGCAGTGCCACTGAGGTCCCTGGAATCACTAGAAGTTAAAGGATGTGCCTTGCTACTGTAATTGTGGGCTTTAAACTCTTCACAAAAAGAGTTTGCCAAAAGCAAATTTACCAGTCCACTTTAATCTGCATGTTATCCCTTTTTGATGAGAACTGATATAGCTTTTGCTGCTTCTTTGCTCTTTTTCACAGCTATTAGTGGACTTCTGAATGGAATTCTCAAAATTTGGATTGCCTTCTTGCACCTGAGTTATATTTAAAAATTAGTCAGCCTGGCAGTTTCAGATTGCCAGCTAAAATACATTTAAGCGCATTTTCATTTAATTTCAAAAAATGGATTTTTTTTCTTCCCGCTTGTTACGTAATGCATTGCACCAGCCCAGTTTCTTTCAAGCAAATAAAATATATTTTATCTTTTTAAAGATATGCATTGATCTAACTTCCAGTGTTCATGTTTGAAATCTTGGCTGGCTTTGACTAGGAGAGACGCTCACACCTGTATTTTGTGCAGAATTTTCACCTAGTGAAAGTGGATGGGAACTTCCAATTTTGGTGGAACCAGGATTTTATCCACATGTTTTATCCTCTCACCTATGAGATTACTTTTTTTTCATGCTTTTAAGTCCTTTTTTGTTTCCTTTCTCTGACTTTACCAGAAACTTCATGTCAAGTGTTCAAAACAGTGGCATCTACATTTTCATATGCAGTTGTGTGTTGGCAATTGTTTGACACATGATGTCTTTGCAGAAAAAATAGATGAACATTGTGGTCCTGGCCACCAAATAAGACATGAAGAAACAATTTCCTTTCAACAGTAAATTTTTCAGCCCACTTTCTCTCCCTTATTCAACTATGTTAAAAACACAGAATAATGTAATATTATCTACAGCAGCCAAGATCTTTAACCTACACTCAGTGACAAACTGCAATGGAAACCAGTGTTACATTTTTGTCCGTGATCATGTGACAGAGAATATTCTATTTTAGCTGTCACAGACTTCTTTGAATATTACTATGTTCTCAGTTTTTGTTATAATTTGTGGCCATTGATAATTATGTTTTGATTTAACTATCCTGATTTACAGCATCTGGGAAACAAAATGCACATCTCTTAATAATGATATTTAATCAATTTCCACCGTTCCTAATACAAAACTTTCTTTAGACTTTTTAATTTAAATACTGATTATTGATTTCTATCTACACTCATGATTAATAATATGGCCAGTGCTATCACTTCTTGAAAAAGCTTGAAATCTATTTCTCTAATCAACCATCAGAAAGATGGATGCAAGAAGAATCAAATACTATACAGAAGTAGGAGTTTGCTCCAAACTATATATGCGTTGAGTAAGGTAGTTAAAGAAGACAGAAGAGCTGTTCATAGAACTAGTTACTGATAATGCTCTTCTGAAAACTGAGACTAGAAGCAATAACTAAATCAGTTTCTCAGATGAAAATTTCACATTTGCCGAAGTGATCTCTCAGGAAAAAGAACTTTACAGGTTCTTTTCTCCTGGGATAATGCTTGCAAGAGATGCAACAGGCATTCCAGTTTTGAGAAGACCTTAGAGAGCTAGAAAAGCTTCCCTATGATGTGAAGAGACTGGAGTAATTCTGTTCAGACAGAAACTTATTAGAAAGACATATAAGAGGTAGATAAAATAAGGATATAGAAGGTATTTCAGGCTTTTCTTAATGTACAAATAGAAGGTTTGCTAATTAAAATGTAAAAACCCATTCATAATCCTTTGCACAAGATATAACTAAACTATTCAACTCATTGCCAAATGTGAAATAAGGGCCAAGAGCAAAATATGCTTTCTTTTTGAACTTGACATTTTTATGACCTTAATTACATTAGGTTAAAAATGTATGTAAAGAGATATGAATAGCTTCCTTCTTGTTTTTGAACATACATTAATAATTAACTGTGTGGGACTGCCATATCCTTCAGTATTTCTCCAATAGGTATATTGTGCATAATTGTCCAGTGGGGTTTTATGCCTTCCACTGAAACTCTGGTTTGGGGCTAGTGCCAGATAAAGATGCATCACTTATCTCGACGAGTGGAGCTTCTCCCAGCAGCAGGTTGCATTTAGCCTACATGGACTTCAGAATAAAAGACTTGAGGCCAAATCTCCTTCTGAGTTATCCTGACAAAGCCCCTTAGACTTCAGTAATTTCAATACAGTCAACTTGACTTTTTGTAGATTAACAGAAAAAAAATGCACATAAGTATTGGGAAGAGCCAGATGCAGTGTCCTGGCCCCACAAGACTTAAAAGGCAGGATTTCTGGTGACAGAAATGGAGGACAGGCATTTCTCACTTTTTGAACCTTACGTGCTTACCCTACCACTTAGTAAATGATCACAAAGAAGTCCCCACAGGGGAGGATGTAGCCACAGTTTAAAATATGAAACCCTAAATGAACATCCAGGATTTGATCTGTGTAAGGAATAGAATGGGTAATATTTTTTTTCCTGTGATCCTCTGTTGCGTGGTTTAAAGCCAGATAGATTATTAACTTCAGTGATATCACAGGCACAAAGAGTCATAAATACCATCTCTCTCAGGTCTAGTCTCTCTCATTGTCTTGTAATAATCAAATACAAGTGAATTTATCCCCATGATGGTAATGTTACTCTGACATCAAGATAAACAAAAAAAGATATGCGCATTTGTGCAGAAAACAATTTACTCCCTTTTTCATTTAGAAAACCTTAGCCAGCATAACTACTGTCCTGCAGAAACAGACATGGAGAATAAGCAAAATGCAATTGAATTCAAAGGCAATATCATAATCTTGATTTCTTACTAAAAATGGAACATGATGCAGAAGAGGACTGATACAAAGTGAACAGATACATGAAGCATATGTATGGCTGAAGTGTTAATTTTCATGGAACTGTCTTTGTCTTTAGAAAGATCTAAGAACAACTTTGTTCGGTTAATGAATAAATGATATTGTTTCGTGGTTCATATAATCAAAGCATTGGACAGGGGAAAGGAGAATGCCCCACAGGTATTCAGACAGGGAGGAAGAAAGAGGGTTTTGCCATACTCCTTTTTTGTCTAAAGGAGATGGACAGAAACAGGTAACAACTAACAGTTTACTCTTCCCTCTAGACAAATGGAAAGGAGGAAATTAATTGCTCCTCTCGGAGGCAAAATTCTATGCTTGTTCACAGTAATGCAATTATATATTGCACCAGAGTACAGGTAAAAGAAAACTCATCTAGCCTTTCATGACTAACATAAAATGTGTCTTCACAAGAAAAACTGGGAAAACCTTGAGAGATACATGATGTACTGGATACATAAAACACATTGTGACTCTTCGGTACGAACAGTCATGAAGATAGAATTATTGGAGAGAATGGAGAGGAAGGGTCTGCTTTGTTAGAATTTCCTTAGCACTTTGTTCTCACATTTTGTTTTGTAGTGATAAAGATACTGGTGCTACAATGCTGAGCTCTTGGATATAAGTAATTGGAAACAGCATCTAACAAAAGTAGTAAGGGCCAGCTTTGCAACCAAGTTCATTCAGCAACATGTCTCTGTGGGCAAAATGCTGATCCTCACAAAGCCTGCTTGTAGATGAAGATTCAAAAAAGTTTTAGCAGGACACTCTGCACTACAATTATATTTTACAGCCTCCATGGTTGCAATGTGCTAACATTCAGATAGTTTTGAGGGCCTCAAAATCTAATCCCCTCTGATTAGATGAGATTAAAAATAAGGATCTGATAACTAGATGATCTCAGGCCCCAAAACCACCAGTTTTACTTATTTTGAACCTAACTGAGTGATAATGGAAACTGGGAAGAGGGAGTTCAGATGGCCATTGCAACTAGAAAGGGAATGTTGAGTATCTTTGGCAGATGTCATGAAGCTCCTGAGGGTACAGAAATTTTGCCTAGCACTTAAGAGTTTATAGAGAGTGATCAATGGGGTAGGAAAACAGAGGAGAAAAAAACATTGTGAAAGAGCTAATGTCATGAAGGAACAGCACCAGCACCCAAGAAATAACACAAAAAAACCCCATACTCTTATGGTGATGTTTAAGATCTTATAAAATCTCATTTAACTGTAGCTTCATTAGATTTCTTTCTTTGTAGTAGACAGGGTCTGTCTGGCTTATCTTAATAGTAAACTCACCCATTAGGTATATAATGTGTTACTCCTTTTGTATTTCTAAGTGCCATGGTTAGCCAAAATATCTACTTACCCTCAATATATGTTTTCCCCTGATGGCCTCCTTTAAGAATCATCTGGTGAATGGACTGAAAGTGAGGTGGGGGGCAGTGGCCTGCACTAATCTGCTCTAATCCCATACAAACATAACCCAGAGGAGGTAGTAGTGGTAGATAACCCAGAGGAGGTAGTAGTGGTACCTCCCGTCACTTCATACCCCAAAAACTCAGGATTTTTTGAACTACTTCAAAATAGGCAGCAACTTCCTGAGGTTTCCAGCTCTGCTGATGGAATTAGGTATCTGAACTACTTTGGTGAGAAAGGGCTAACACTCTTCTCCTTAGCAGTTGCTATTGGAGGGATTAAGAGGCAGTATGGTCAATGTCCCAACTTTTGTGGGTCTGTTTTTTTGGGATCTCTGAACTATTTATTACATAGGAATCCTGGGTGATTAACTTAGCTTGAACCGTGCTAGTTAGTAGGGCACTTAAAAACTAATGAGCAGCAATGATGAGTCAACCCTTATAAACCGATATCAAGTATAGGATGCTGCTAAAAGTGCTTAAGCTGTATCCTTGGTCATATACTCCAGCTGCCTCAAGCACTACCATTTGTGCATGGTACAGGGATTGTACTACAGAAACTCATAAAGAAAAAGAAGGGGGTTGCAGTTGAGTAATTCCTCAAGAGCACATTTACTTCCAGCAAGAAGACAAGACAACCTTCCACCATGAACAAGGTCACAGGTTCCTGGGAAGATGTGGTGGTTTACTACTGTGCCAACTAATGCCTTAGGTACAGTTGATTAATAGATCAGGAAAGAAAATATCCTCATGGCCTTTGTCAAGGTCACTTAAAAAGCAGAGCCTGTGTGGGCATCTATGACTAGATGTGACTCATATCTGTGTAGATAAAATCAATTATTTTTCATGTAAAAGGATAAAGTTAGTCTGCAAAGACAAGACCTTCCTAAAATTTAATGTCTACACGTGAGCCCTGCTTTTTCCAAATTGTATTTTTTAAACAATATTATCATATTAATTTTAATGTAAGGAAATTAAAATTAAATCATAAGAACATAATTTTTTAAAAAATGCACTTGGATTAATACACTATTGAACCGCAGTCAATACTGTTGAGCTCCAGTCAGTATGCATCAAACAGGAGAGTTTATAACCTTTATAAGCAATAATGTTGAAAGTCTAGCTGCCATCTTTATTGATTAAGGAGACAATGATGTTACGTAATTTACTTTTAATCTCTAATGTAATATTGAAGCTGTGACATGATAAGAGCAAAGAAAGTAATAAGTTACTACTTATTAGAAGCTGCGACTCGATTGAAAGATTCAAGTACCTTAACTTTATCTTGGAAAATATTGATAAACTCTCTTAGATTGGCCTGATATTTAAAGTTGAGGCCTGTAGAAGTTTAGCCAGAGAAATTAGATGTTTTTTCATAACTTGCTGTTATTCGAGAAGAATTTGTCTTCTACTTTGTCTCCTGAGTAGTGAAATAATATATGGATTTAAAAGGGGCAAAAATGCCCCTTGCAATAAAAAACTTAAGCTAAAATTTTTTTGAAAGTCTTTTAATACTCATTGTGTAAAATTCCTTCTCATGTAGAAGCTAGTCCATGGCGGGAGGTGGACAGGGAGAACAAAATAAAAAAGCTTGAATGTGTCCACTAAATTATATCCATGAATACAGTAATTAATAAGTGAAAAAATAAAAATGCTTGCAAAGCTTGTAATACATTGGCAGTCCTTGTTTAAATAATCATGCAAATATTGTTTAATACCTGGAAAAATTGCTTAAGATCTAGCATACTGCTGGAATCTGGTATGTATTGTCAGCAACTTTAAGCCAGTTGTGTGTTTTGCTACAAGATGAATGTGACTGTTAAATAAATAGATGGAATAATCTTAATTAGCTACAAGAAAAAGCCTGATTTAACCAAGAAGCTCCTCAGTGCTAGTCAGCAATTTTAGAATTGTACAGTAGATGTTATTAAGATGATTTATTTTCCAAACTTCAGTTGAGAAAAAAATTAACTTGTTGAGCTAGTATCTTTGATTAAATTACAAATATCAGGTTATGTTTTTTAAGAAACCATTGAGCCATATTCTGGATATTGGGACTGCATTGCATCACAAAGGTGATGCTTAGCCAGCTACAAAATCTTTCTTCACAGAGACCAGCTCTTAATGTACCAGCTCTGTGTATTGCTCTCCCTTGTCTGAAACAGGAGATGTGCTGATAAAAACCTCAGCATAGCTGGAACATTGCTTTGTTCTTCACCGCATGATTAAAGTCGACTAAGTAGATTTTCCCAGAGTTTCTCTGGGATCACATCTGTGCTTAGCAGCTTAAGTATCAAGAAAATGCACAAACGGTTAAGAGAGTCTTCCAGCTCTTTCTTCATCACAGCTGCACTGTATACAGAAGGGGCAATACAGAAAATTTAGGCTAAAGTTGAGTTTTGCCAGAATGTCAAAATTTTGAGAAGTTTCTATAAACTTATGAAAATTTATGTTTGAACGAGTATGTTTGAAAGTCTCTTTCCTTCACAGAGGAATAATATTGACGTGAACATCTTCCAAAATTCATCTTAAACTTCCAGACTTGCATAAAAGCTGCCCCATCACATTGATAGCAGACATCACTAGGAGCAGTTTCACTTCAGTGATGCTGCTTGAAGATACATAACATTTATTCATTTTGCATGAAATGTTTACCTACTCTTCTATCACTTCTAAGACTGTGAGGTGGAATGAATTATCCCCTTTTGAGGGTTATGCTGAGTTACACTATAATTTTAGTTACTACTGTAAGCTCTTGGCAGAGAAATGCAGAAATAGCAAACAAGTACTTGTGTATCTAAAGTATTTGCTTCTGGCCTTAAAAAAAATGATGAACATGGGAGTTGTGGTAAGGCAGCTGAATGGAATGAGAATAGGACAGTGGAACTTGCCGTCAGCTCACCACTGTCTAGGATGATAGCAGCAACTGCGGTATCTCAGGCATCAGAAAACATGTTAAATAACATGGGAAACAATGGACAGGCACTCCAGCATTCTGAGGTGGTGGTTATTCCTGCATCATCCAGGTTATTCCTCTGGGTTACCAAGCCCAGATTATTGATCGGGTTCTAACTGTGCAGTGAAGAGGGAACAGAAATCTGACTGGGTTCAGTGCAGAGCCACCAGGAGCTGAATTAGCGGTGTGTGAACCCAGCTGTACCCCTCCCAAGGCCTGCTGAAGCGATGAAGAAGCACTGCTGCTATGGCATGACTGACACCAGAGCTAGCAGATCCTTCCAGGCCTGACCTTGGGTGTCACTGTTCTGTGTTTGCAGAACTGGGAGTGTTAAGGAGCAGGTTGAGAAACATCTCAGTGCCTTGCAGGATCTAACTCAGCCCTGAAGCTGAGTGCTGTGCTGTTGTTGTTACCTCTGTTAGACCTGAGCTGATCCTTACAGAGCTACTGGAATGTCTCAGCGCTGCACAACTCCTAGTGGGCCACAGCTAGCCACCTCTGAGCTGGCTGGACCGGACTGCGTGGAGAACTAGCCAGCCCACCTCCATGCCCCAAAAGGGAAAAAACACTGAGATGGCACAAAGGTGATCTAGAAGTTGGAAATTTAGGCTTCCTTATAGTGCTATTGCACTGAATTTGTACTGTATTGATTCTTGCAGGATTCAAGAGGGATTTTTTCTCCCTCTTCATATATATATATATACAAATTGGATATGCAGTGCTTCACAAACTGGTCATAGCTAGAGATTGGACACAGGGAACAGTTCTGCTACTGGTACTGAAAGAGACTTATGTTCCTGCATTGTTCAACTTGTCCACAAAGTCAGGACTAAACAAATTGCCAAATTTGGACTCATTTTGATCCAGAGCAGTTTGGCTGAGAGCTATGCAGCTACAACTGCCCCTCTACTCTGCTCTACTGAGACCCAACCTGCAGTGCTGCATCCAGCTCTGAATCCCTCAGCACAGGAACAGACATGGACCTGTTTGAGTGGGTCCAGAGGAGGGCCACCAAAATGATCAGGGGGATGGAACACCTCTGCTATGAGGACAGGCTGAGAGAGTTGGGGTTGTTGAGCCTGGAGAAAAGAAGGCTTCAGGGAGACCTTCTTGCAGCCTGGGGACAGACTTCTTTGCAGGCCCTGTTGTGATAGGACAAGGTATAATGGTTTTAAACTAAATAAGGGCAGATTTAGACTAGATCTAAGGAAGAAATTTTTCACAATGAGGGTGGTGAAACAGGGGTACAGGTTGCCCAGAGAGGTGGTAGATGCCCCATCCCTGGAAACATTCCAGCCCAGGTTGGACGGCGCTCTGAGCAACTTGATCTAGTTGAAGATGTCCCTGCTCATTGCAGGGGGGTTGGACTAGATGACCTTTAAAAGTCCCTTCGAACCCAAACTATTCTATGAATCTATACAACACTAGTAATGGCCTTAAACTTTTCTGTCCCCTTCTTATAGCTTTTGGTGTTTTACAGTACAAAGCTTACATTTGTTAAAGTACTGTGAAACATTTTGTGCTTTATGAAAGGTGGGAGCAGGTATCCTGAAGTGGATCTCACAGTGAAATGCGTGTGCTTGTGTGAAAGCTTTCAATTATACAGTCACTTCAGCTATGAAATTCTTGTTTGCTTTTTTGTATTTTAAAGTTACAGATGTTCTTCAGAAGGTTTTGAACAGTGTGGAGTGTGCTATTTCCTGTTGGCTCTTCTCCCAATGAGAAAAGTCAAGAAGTCTGTAGTCAGTAGGTTGTCTCCTGGCACAGCTTTCCTTCCACCTGTTTGGAACTTCTTTTACAGAAAACAGCACAGACTGGATAAGTTTCAGTGAACTGAAATAGTTAATTTCCTTAGCTCCCTAGTAAAGCCCATGCATTTTGAAACCATTACTGGAATATAATTTCTTGAATAACACAAAAGTTGTATCTTACCCTGGTGAATAATAAAAAAAAACCAAAGACTCAAATCCTTTTCAAACCAAAGTGTAACATGCAACCACATGAACAAAATGCTGTAATTAAATCGTAGCGTTTCAGTTTTACTTTGGCAAATAGATAATACAGTCAAAATCTGAGACCATCAAGAATTATGTGGCTCTCCCATTTTTTGAAATGTGTAAAATAAAATTGCTCAGGAAAGCATCTTCTGCCACAGTTGTTAATGCTTTTTTTTTTTTTTTTTTTTTTTTTTTTTTGTACTTACTGAGGAACCTCTTGTTTGCTGCAGCTGTGTCATAACTGAATAACATTAATATTTTAATCGGACTTTTTAAGGTTGTGCGGTGTTAAGGTTTCATTTACTCTCAAATCTGCTTGGATTTTTTGAGGCTATGGCATTTGTTAAAGAATTTCCCTAGGTGTTTCACCTCGGTTATCTAAAGACATTAGCACATCGTTTAGTTTCTTGAAAGTTTAATCGGCTTTTTGCTGTTTAAAGGCTTAGTAGGATTAAGGACACTATCACATCAAAAGAGTGAGATTTCCCTTCGTCTACATCTTCCACCTCCTACTCCATCCCCTTCCTCCATGGCTGCCTAAATTGCTTCTCAATTTAATTCAGAGTGAAATGACTTTCAGCCTCTGAACAAAAAATAAATTCAAAACGTGAAGCCGATTTAAAAGCTTTAAATTGAAAAAGGACCATGTCGATTTCCCCCCACTGGAATTTCTCGGCAAAACGTGTCTGGGATTGACTTCCCTTGGCCATGTTAGTGCAAAACACCTTTGGAAACAGTTTCCCCAAGAGCTCTTCGTGAACTCCTAAAACCCGCAGTCCCCCGTGCCTTTGAAACGCTAATTTCAGGCTAATCTAATGAGGCTAATGAGTCTCCCACCACCATGCAAGAAAGCTGGGACAATTTCCTGGAGATTTTCCTGCCTCCCAGACTTGCACTTTCTTCATTGCATCAGGCTGGTTCTAAACAGTAAGAAGCAAAAACTTTGATTTCACTGAAAGTAAAGGGTCTTCAAATAGGCAGCTGCTTAGAAGCCAACCGTGCTGTGCATTTGAGGAGACAGTACAAAGAAAATACGTTTTGGCAATGAAGGAGCAAAACATACTTAAATATCGATTACGGGTTTTTTTTTTGTCTGTGTCTCAATAGCGTAAGTCTTCATTGAACAGGGCACAGAGCATGTAAATGTTAGTACGACAAGCTAACACAGCTCTGCTCCGCTTATCCAATGCACCTCCGAGACCCTGGTCATCATTTGTGGTAAAGATCGCAAGCCTAGAGCCAGAGAAATATAGCATTGTCCACTCGTAAAGAAGAGCTGGCCAAAATCTGTCCAAATGTTGTGAAGTTGTGAACTCAGCCTTATTTAAAAATAAGTCAGTGCTGACTGAGAGAAGATGAGGAAACCTGAGCGTGTGCAAGCCAGGCTCTGTGATCCTCATCTCAAGTTTAATTAAGTTAGAATCTGGCAAATCTTCCTGTTAAGCAATTACTTATTTCTGCGTTTTCTGGGCTTGCACGGCACAATTACAAAGCAGAGTGAAAGATATCATATGGTTGAACATACTGAGCCGCAGGACAGTAGAAAGCCTGCCACAGAAATGTCAGAGGACTTTCGTTTACCTTTCACGGGCAGCTGGAGTTAAGCCTGTCAATAACACAACATTTTTTTTTCCTTAAATGACACATGTTTCCCAGGTTTGTGATTGATTGTTCTATTTGCTGGATATTAACTGATTTCCTTAAGATGTGTCAATCTGACACTCTTTTTTCATTCAAGATTGTTCCCAGAGATATTTTTCTCATTTCACTTTCAGACTCAGCCTTCCCCCCTCCTATCGGGAGGAAATATAACGCATTTTTAAATTTTTTTTTCTTTTTGTTGTTGTTGTGACTTCAATAGTGTGTTGCACTGTAATTCCCGACTCGGGAGGGCCGGGGGGCAATGCCGTCTTTCTGCGGGGAACTGGA
>NW_010558246.1:20100-22216 GCF_000687285.1 Phaethon lepturus | reverse complement strand
ATTGGTGTGGATGCACTTGAGCTGGGCTATCAATTTCCACTCTGGCATGCCACCCCTAGGCTCATCTCTAGTAAGCCTGGTTTTATCCCCTCCCCCCTTCAAATCTAGTTTAAAGCCCTCTCGATGAGGCCTGCCAGCTCATGAGCAAGAATCCTTTTGCCCCTTGGAGACCGTTGCACTTGTATCTGCTGCGAGGAGGCCTGGTGCAGTGTCAACCACCCCATGGTCAAAAAACCCCAAATTCTGATGACGACACCAGTCCCTGAGACATGTGTTGATCAAGTGTGCTTTCCTGTTCCTTTCAACGTTCTTCCCTGTCACTGAAATTAATTCATTAATTCATCTGTTCCTGGAGGGAAATGTAATCTATAGATAAAGGAACAGTTTAGTCTAACACTTGTATACCCTAAAAACAGTCCCTGCAATAAACCTGTTTATTGTTCTTGCTGAAATTTTGAGAGGATCTCTCCATCCCTCCCATAGTTACAAGAACAAAAGCTTGCCTCTGAATTCAGCCTCTCTCTTCTCTTGTTCTAGAAAGCTTGTCGTGTTCTCAGGATTTCACCCTATGTCAATAAAACTGGATTTGCATTTGCAGTTGAGAAAACTTGAGTTGGCTGTGTTTTGTGGTATGCTTGGAACATTTTCCATACAATTGGTCAGGAATCTTAATGCTGACATTGTTTGCTTACTTTTTTCCCTTTTTAGTTTACTAGGTTTTGACTGTGGATTTTCTGTTAAAATCCGTGTTACTGATGATTGAAACATTTAAAAACAAGGCTAAATAGCCAAAACTCTTAAACCATTTAAATTAACAATTAAATTAAAGTATCTCACAACGTAAGGAATGAATCAGTTTCATGATAAAGAAATATGACATTTGGACAGTTCTAGGTTATAAGACTGAGTTCAGTAAGGCTTCAGAAAATTCTGTTGAAAAGGTTATTTCTTTGTCTGTGGCTTTATTTCTGATGTGTGTTGTATCATGTTTTCCTTTCATGATGTTGCTACCAGTTGTCATGGTTTAATCTGAGCCAGCAACAAAGCACCAAGCAACTACTCACTCACTCCCCCACAGTAGGACGCGGGAGAGAAATGGAAGAGTAAAAGTGAGAAAATTTGTTGTTTGAGATAAAGATAGTTTAATAGGTAAAGCAAAAGCCGCGCACGCAAGCAAAGCAAAACAAGGAATTAACTCCCCACTCCCCACGGGCAGGCAGGTGTTCAGCCATCTCCAGGACAGCAGGGCTCCATCACACGTAATGGTTTCTTGGGAAGACGGACGCCATCACTCCAAACGTCCCTCCATCCCTTCCTTCTTCTTTGCGCCAGATTTATAAACTGAGCATGATGTCATATGGTATGGAATATTTCTTTTGTCAGTTTGTGTCAGCTGTCCCAGCTGTGTCTCCTCCCAAATTCTTGTGCACCCCCAGCCTTCTTGCTGTCAGGCCAGCATGAAAAACTGGAGAGTCCTTGACTGCTCAGCAACAAGTGAAAACATCAGTATGTTATCAACATTCTTTTCATCCCAAATCCAAAACATAGCCTAGACTTGATACTGTGAAGAAAATTAACTCTATCCCAGCTGAAACCAGGACACCAGTGTACAGTAAAATATACTAACAGACAAGATCTTTAAAACCAGACAGAAAGAACTGTAACACTTGCAAGCTTTCTGTCAGACACAATGATTGTTCCCTGGTATTATTTTCTGCTTATCAGGGATGCTCAGTACAGTTTAACCTTTGCTTCTACAGTTCCAGAAGGTGACCTTTAGACTGTCAAGTGCTGAACTTCACAAGAGGTTTTAATCTTGTAAACGCTTTCATAGGCAAAAAGATCATTGATCCTTTGCAGCATGGTCTCTCTCCATTGAAGAAGAATATAAATGCAAGGAATTGCTGTTGAACTAGAGAGTAGAAATGAAGCCTTCATGTCTTTTTCAAATAGTCCTGATTCTCAGTTATGAAAAAAAAAAACCAATAATAATCCCCTATATTTTTTTCGTGAGCTTTTAATCGTAATAGCAAGCAAATGCTGAAAAGAAGTGGTGGATCATATGTAAAATACTGGAACTCTAGAGCATTTTCACAAGATGCAAAGAACAGTCCAG
>NW_010558246.1:0-20073 GCF_000687285.1 Phaethon lepturus | reverse complement strand
TCTTGCTTCATCCCTTTAGCTTTGGCCAGTACACATCAGAAATCTCTCTGACAAAGGTGAATGCCTGTGTGCACTGCAGGGTTGCCTGCCATTTCAGCAATTAAGACAATCACATGTCCATATACGTCTGGCAGAACCAATACTGAAATACCACTGTCTTACAGGAGCAATTTAGAAACTAATCTTCAGAACAGGAAGTTGAAGATTAGTGTACCTGGGGTGGACTGTTGTGCTAGGGTGCTTTTTAAATACCGAACTGGTATCTGAGGTTTGGCGGTTTTGCTCTTGCTATTAAGTGTGAATTCACATTTCTATTTAAAAAATCTTGGCAAAATACCTTCTCTGTTACATGTAAATGCACAGAAGGTGGGAGGAGGTATTCCTTGAAAGAGACATAGACTTTATTTGTTAAACCTTGTCTCATCTTTCCATCTTTCTGTAGGTCATATATAAAATTGCTTATCACCTAGGTATTTAAAATTACTTTGTATGGTTTCTCTGCTGCGTGATGACTTGACCATTAGGACTTTGGTCTAGCGAAAGGAAGGCTTGGTTGCAGCACTCTTATTGATGCTGGCTCCCTGTAGGGTTAACCTTTCTCAGCTTTCATTTTAAGTTACTCTATCCTGATAGTACAGACTTGATATGGAGGATAGGTCACTGGATGTGTTTACAGTGTTGAAAGGCTGAGGATCATATTTTAACACATCTCTGAATGTGTGTGTGTGTGTAGTGGTTTTTTGCATGTATATGCATGTGTATAGGTATATATATTTATGTATAAGCTTATACATGTACGTATACTTCTCATAAATGAGGACAGAATGGGTATCAGCAAAGCCTGTGCTTTGCATCTGGTTTTATAGTGTTGGAATATCTTGCAGGAATGGTGAAGTACCTCAGTTCTAGGCTGATGATCCACAGGTGATCAGGATATTTTTTCCTCTGAGTCCAGAAAACCTGAATTATGTCTGTTCTTTATGAATTTGCATGCAATTGAGCTTAGGTTGTCTCCTGGTTTCAGTCAGGATAGAGCTAATTTTCTTCATAAAATCTAGTGTGAGGTTACGTTTCAGACTTGGGATGAGAAAATGTTGATAACGTGCTGATGTTTTGAGCTGTTGTTAAGTAGTCAAAGACAGTCCAGCTTCTCGCGCTGGCCTGCCAGCAAGAAGGCTGGGGGTGCCCGGGGAGCTGGGAGGGGACACAGCCAGGACAGCTGACCCAAGCTGGCCAAAGAGATATTCCCTACCATACAACGTCATGCTCAGTATATAAAGCTGGGACGAAGAATAAGGAAGGGGTGGAGGGACGTTCAGAGTGATGGCGTTTCTCTTCCCAAGAAACCATTACGTGTGATGAAGCCCTGCTGTCCTGGAGATGGCTGAACCCCTGCCTGCCCATGGGGAGTGGTGAATGAATTCCTTGTTTTGCTCTGCTTGCATGCGCAGTTTTTGCTTCACCTATTAAACTGTCCTTATCTCAAACCATGAGTTTTCTCACTTTTACCCTTCCAGTTCTCTCCCCTGTCCCACCGTGGGGGAGTGAGCGACTGGCTGCATGGTGCTTAGTTGCCAGCTGGGGCTAAACCACAATAGGCATAGTTTCTTCCTATCCCTTGCCTTTCTCTTATCTTGGGATGAGATAGCCAAGCTGCCTGGAAGATCAAAGTAGCGAATTCCTATTAATTAAAGAAATGGAACATCCATGCTCATGTTTGAAAGGTGTCTATAGAGTGAATTATAACAGTTTGATTTACTGTTCCAGATTTGGACAACCACTATCATGATGATACAACTGACGTTAACATGTGAGCTATTAGGAAAAATGTGAGTGGAGAATGAGTGGGAATTACTTATGGCACAGCTTTACTGAAGATCATTTAAACAGTAGATAGAGACACTAACAGTAAATATAGCTTCTCCATAAGAAATCACAGAATCATAAAATTATAGAATCTTTGGGTTGGAAGGGACCTTTAAAGGTCATCTAGTCCAATCCCCCTGCAGTGAGCAGCGATATCTGCAACATTGCTCAGAGTCCCGACCAACCTGACCTTGAATGGTCCCAGGGATGGGGCATCTATCACCTATCTGGGCAACCTCTTCCAGTGTTTCAGCACACTCATTGTGAAAAATTTCTTCCTTAAATCTAATCAAAATCTGACTTCTTTTAGTTTAAAAAACATTACCCCTTGTCCTATCACTACAGGCCTTGCTAAAAAGCCTGTCCCCATCATTCTCATAAGCCCCCTTTAAGTACTGGCAGGTTGCAACAAGGTCTCCCTGGAGCCTTCTTCAGCCTGAACAAGCCCAACTCTCTCAGCCTGTACTCACAGCAGAGCTGTTCCATCCCTCAGATCATTTTTGTGGCCTCCTCTGGACTCGCTCCAACAGGTCCATGTCTTTCCTGTGCTGAGGGCTCCAGAGCTGGATACAGGACTCCAGGTGGGGTCTCACCAGAGCAGAGCAGAGGGTCAGAATCTCCTCCCTCAACCTGCTGGCCACGCTTCTTTGGATAAAGCCCAGGACATGGTTGGCCTTCTGGGCTGCGAGTGCACATTGCTGGCTCGTGTCCAGCTTTTCATCCACCCGGGCCTCCAAGTCCTTCTCAGCAGGGTTGCTCTACGTTCCTTCATCCCCCAGCCTGCATTGATACCAGGGGTTTGCCCAACAGAGGTACAGGATCCTGCAATTGGCCTTGTTGAACATCCTGAGGTTCACACAGGCTCATTCGTCGAGCTTGTCTGGTCCTTCTGGATGGCATCCTGTCCCTCAGGTGTGTCAAAAGCATCGTTCAGTTTGGTGTCATGTGCAAACTTGCTGAGGGTGTACTCAGTCCCACTGTCTGTGTCGTTGATGAAGATATTAAACAGTACTGGTCCCAGTATGGACCCCTGAGGGACACTGCTCATTACCAATATCCATTGGGGTATTGAGGCATTGACCACTACCCCTAGACATGCATTAATAGACTGGACCTGTCTGTTTCTTCCTGTCTCGCTGCCCACAACTGGAAGGAGGGAAGAAAAAATAACCTGTGCTCCAGATTCCCTTACCAACCATCCTAAGGCCCTGAAGTCTCTTTTGATCACTTTTGGACTATGAGTTGCAGCTTCATCACCACCCACACAAAAAAGCAGTAATAGGCAAGAATTCAAGGGCTGCACAAGGCTAAGAAGTTTCCCAGGGATGTCCTTAACCTGGGCCGCGGGGACGCAGCAGACTTCCCCGAGAGAAGGGCCAGAAGGGTCTGTCGGGCATATTGGACCTTAGGTTCCCCTCAAAAGGACGTCGCCTACAACTATAACCCAACTTTTCTTCCTTGTGGGGGTTGTCATGATGCCGGGGGGGCAGGCCTTTCTGACCTTGGCAGCACCTCCAGTGTATCTGGACCATTGTTCACTGCATCCATGGTCTGTCTTTCCATGTCCAGAGCCGCATAACTGTTGTATAGAGGCACCTGGGGACAAAAGGTGTGCAAGGAGAGGTGGTTCACCTAATGCCCTGAGCATGGACATGCCTCCATTCACTTCTTCCCTTTATACTACTGTCTTCAGCTTGACAGGAGGAGGATACAGTATGTTAGGGAGTGTTTTAATTGTATAGAGCTCAACAATTGTGATGACAAGGAGAGTGCTTACGGGGAAAGATAAGGGGGAAGGTCAACAAGGCACATATCCTGCTGGGAGTCTGTTATAGGCCATCTAACCAGGATGAAGAGGCAGATGAAGCATTCTACAGGCAGCTGGCAAGAAGTCTCACAATCTGTAATCCCCCCTTGCTTTTGTAGGGGACTTCAACTTACTGGACATCTGCTGGAAGTATAACACAGCAGAGAGGAAACAGTCTCGGAGGTTCCTGGAGTCTGTGGAAGACAACTTCCTGACACATGTGGTAAGTGAGCCTACCAGGGGAGGTGCCTCTCTTGACCTGCTGTTTACAAACAGAGAAGGACTGGTGGGAGATGTAGTGGTGTCTTGGGCTTAGCAACCATGAAATGATAGAATTCTTGATTTTTGGCGAAGTAAGGAAGGGGGTCAGAAAAACCACTACCATGAACTTCAGGAGGGCAGACTTCAGCCTGTTCAGGACACTGGTTGAGAGAGTCCCTTGGGAGACAGTCCTGAAGGACAAAGAGGTCCAGGAAGGCTGGACAGTCTTCGAGAAGGAAATCTTAAAGGCACAGTAGCTTTTGTGCCATAAGACAAGGTGCCAGGGAAGACAACTGGCCTGGCTGAACAGGGAGCTTTTGCTGGGACTCAGGGGAAAGAGGAGAGTTGATCACCTCTGGAAGAAGGGGCAGGCAACTCACGAAGAGTACAAGGATCTCGTTAGGTCAAGCAGGAACAACATAAGAAAGGCAAAAGCCCAGAACTCAATCTGGCCACAGTCATAAAGGATGACAAAAAATGTTTTTACAACTATTTTAACAACAAAAAGAGAGCCAAGGAGAATCTCCATCCCTTATTAGATGCGGGGGGGGACACACACTGTCATCAAGGATGACGACAAGGTTGAGGTACTTAATGCCTTCTTTGCCTCAGTCTTCAATAGCCAAACCAGGTATCCTCAGGGTATTCATCCCCCTGAGCTGGAAGACAGGGATGGAGAGCACAATAACCAGCCCATAATCCAAGAGGAAGCAGTTAACAACCTGCTACACCACCCGGACACTCACAAGTCTATGAGGCCTGATGGGATTCACCCAAGAGTATTGAGGAAGCTGCCAGGGGAGCTGGCAGGGGAGCTACAAGAGGAGGCAGAAAGGTGAAGGAGCATCAGGGAGTCTGAGAAAGAGACGGATTCGTAGAATCATGCTCTGCCTCCCTGAGACAGAAGCTGGATCAGCCACCAGAAAAAAACACAAGATTAAGGGATCCTGTAGAATCACAGAATCACTAAGGTTGGAAAAAACCTCTGAGATCATCAAGTTCAATCATCAACCCAACACCACCATGCCCACTAAACCATGTTCTAAAGTGTTACGTCTACATATTTTTTGAACACCTCCAGTGATTGTGACTCCACCACTTCCCTGGGCAGCCTGTTCCAATGCTTGACCACTCTTTCAGTATAGAAATTTTTCCTAATATCCAATCTAAACCTCCCCTGGTGCAATTGTCCAAATGTGTCCCAATCTGTCCATCACAACACAGATGTTGTGTGGGAGATTGTTTTGGTTTTGGTGTTTGGTTTGGTTTTTTTAAATTTTTGTTTTAATGTTACATGCTCTGAAAATAAGGATTTCTCTGAACGTGCATATTATTTCCTAAAGCTATCAAATTATTTGGGCTATAAATGAAGATTTTTCTCAGATGGTACGATGAGACTGGCTATTACTCTGTTGTACTGGTAACAGTAATATATGCACCTACCTAATACTTTTCCTCTTGTTATAAGCTGATAACTGGAGCTTATCAGGAACAAAACAATACTGGGAAAAGAAAAAAAATAGATCAAACACAAAAAAGAGATGTCAGAGATAACAAGTGTGGATGTGGTCTGGATTATGATGGCTCCATACTGTGCTGGAATGTCTTCTGTCTAGACTGTGACATGTTTAAAGCTGGTTGTTCCGAACCTTAGAAATTCTCCCAAATTCTAAAATTTTTATAAAAATATTCTGCAAAAGAAAGATTTATCTTCTAAAGACAGCTTTTGTAAAGCTGTAAATGGATTTTGGCTCAAAATTACAGCACAGTTTAAAATTTGAAACAACTCAGACAAACATATTTGTGTGTTCCTCATAAAAACTTCTGAAACCCCTCAGCATTGGCTTTGCTTTTCTCCCTCTGCAGTCCAGGATGACAATCCAGCTGGCACCAGAGTGTCAGCAGAGCTCAGCTTCTGCTGAGGGCTTTCTGAACAGCCTTTGTTTGCAGCTGCAGTGTAGGGCTGCTGTTGAAACCGATGGGAGTTAGCGCTGGGCTGTTCATTTGGAAACCCATGAGGTGGTGGATTGATGTTATGAAAACATTTCAAGATCACCTCTCTCATAAACCTTCAAAGCCTCAACAGTATATGACTGCAAGTAATAAAGTTAAAAGCTTTACTGCCAGGTTCTTCTCCCCATTACTCCATTGAGGATTGAACCTGGCCCTTAATTCCTTAGTATTCATATAAAAATTTCAAATGCAGTGTCTGCCATTATTAAAACCTGATCTCTAGGTTATTGTTCATGAATCTTGGGTCTGCAGTGCTTGGGGGCTTCATTTTTTAAGACTATGGAGCATCACAGTGTTGTCAACACATTAATTGGCTCATGCAAGAATAGGATCCAAAGATTAATAAATTCATGGTAAATGTAGTTCTGCGAGAAGAGTTATTGTGATATTCTAACTCTAATTACCAAAGTTAATTATAGTTTCAGCTTCCCAAGCAGTATGGGAAACTAAATAAAATACAGTTTGCAGCACAAGTCTGTTCTGAGAAGGAGCTTGGCTGAAGAAACGATTTGCTTTGGGGCTGTAATATTCGTAAGAGCTGATACAATGAAAACAGAGGAACTAAGATGTGAGGTGACAAAACAGTGATAGCACAACAAAAAGCTAGGAGAAAGCAGTATGATTTCCCAGCCTTCAGACTTTGGATAAAATACTCAACTGCAGTCCTTCCTGCACAGTGATGATAATTGTCCATTTTATGAGTGCTGATAATTGGACTCATCTTTCTCTGAGAAGGGGTTGTATGGCAGTGTCTGCTTTGTGTGTTCCTTTTTATGATTCTGCTGTCATAGGTAAGCTCAAATCTATGCAAGAACACTCCTCCATGATTATTCGTACTATTCACATACTTCGAGATATTTACTGGTCTCTGGTGCTTTCAGGTCTCTATGTAATACCATCCTTTCCACAGCCCTATGCAGCTCTGTCCTCCTGGTCTCTTCTACTGTTACTTTCTCTCTCCCAGAAGAAGAGATCCTAAAGGCACTAAGGAAAACTGAATTGTGACACTTCATTCTCGTGTGGTTTTTGGAGTCAGTTTGACTCTTTTGAAGACCTAAATCCAAACTCAATTTTGACACTTTTCAGCCTATAGTGAAAAAAGTTTATAGTGTAAAGTTTGCTAGCTCTTGAAACATTTTGAGCAAGGAGAGGTGAGGTTGAGAGAGAAAAAACTGGAGTTTGACAAACAACTTCTAGACTTCCCACATATATTCTGTAATATGCCTTAAGAAAATTACAAACATACAGTATCTCGAGTAGATTCTGACTGCTTATTTCAAGTTTTGTTCAAGTTTTGTTGCACCGATCACACTAAAAAAAAAGAAACAAAGCAAAATGTCTTTCTTTTCCACAACCTGTGATTCTCCTTAGACAAACTTGGATTTTCCTGGGTGACCTGTTCACTAGGCACGAGACTACACAGACCGTATCGGCTACATGAGTGGTGCCAGCACAGCTGGCTGCTGCCAAGTTCAACACTTCACCAGTTGAATCCCTCTGCCTCCATGAGGGTGTCAGATGATATTTCTTCCCCTTCCTCCAGAACAGCTGCTCATCTTCCTGTTGCTTGTAGAAAACACATTTTCTTTTCCAAATTTTCCTGAAATCAGCCATTAGCTTAATAAATTATTATAGAAGAGACAGACAAGTGGGGAAGAGTAGACTCCTTAATCCTTCAAGACAGAAGTTTAGATGAAGTAGAGAAGATGTGTTTCTGCATCCTGGCTCTACCAGGGTGCCACAGGGATGGGGCTGCTGGTGTGACAGGACCACAGGGGTTCCCCTTGGGCGCTGGCAGGACAGGCACCTGGCCAGCCAAGGAGGGAGCAGGACTGGCCAGGGCGCAGCGGGGAGCAGCTGCTAGCCCCTGGCATAAGCAAGGGTTGGGGGAGTGTAGAATAATTGTTGGGGATGGCTTAGAAATCAAACTTACATTCACGCTCTAAGAACAGCATTGAAGCAGGGTGGAAGGCAGCTAATGTACAATGAGTCTGTACCATGGCAATTCCTTAGGCAACCCCAGATGTTGGCAACATCAGGGGAACTTGGTGTGCTGACTCTGGGAGAAATTGCCTGGAGGGTGGGGTGGAGTGGAGACATCGCAACCACGCTCTGTGATTACAAGGGAATCTAAAGGTACAAGGTGTAACTGATAAACTACACAGTCAATGCCCTGGGCCCACTTTTGATGAAATGCTGTACTCAGAGTAAACTTTGTTTATTATAATCTCATTATAATACCAAAACACACCTCCATCCCAGAAGTTACCCACCTCCCAAGGTGTAACCATCCCTCAATGAGCTTGCGCACTGAATTTTTCCTAGTCTGTGCCTTTAAACGCGAAGTGAGAGAATTTTGGACCAATCTCGATAAAGGTATGTATGACTAGAGTCACTCAAGCTCTTCCTGCATCGTAAAACACTATAAAATAGTTTGAGAAGGGGTGGATTTCAGGGAAGATACCATCGCAGGAACGACTCCATTCTCCTGACCTTTAGGATCTGCCGATGGGCTGATCCTCTCTTCCCCCCATAAGGACGCCTTTGGGTAAGATTTGAACACTCAGCTATTCCAAGTGATTAATCTCTAGAAAGTTACTTTATTACCCAACACGTGTGTAACCCTGCTGTATTTAATCTATATGCACGTGCTTTGGAGACAGTGAATTTATCACCGGCAATCTAAAGAACTTGTGCTCCTGTTGCTTCAATGAATGGCACTATTGATTCACTCAGCCGAGTGTGCTGTCCCCAAATGCGACCGTACCTCTGAGTGTGGCCGTGTGAGCTCAGGAGGTGTCCGGCTGAGCAGGTCGTGTGATGTTAGTAGTGCATCCGGACCCGTGAGAGTCCAACGGAGGTGTTGGGCGCGACCGGACTACTAACGCTGATTTGGGCATCACTCAGAACCTAAGCTCAGCTGCCCCCAGTCCCTCTGATATCTGAGGATCGACTGGAACGCAAGAGGGTTTAGTTCCTGCCAAATTGCTCTGCCTCTTAACGCAATAGGGATGCCCCAGAAGGGGTTGGTCAGAGCTGTTATAGCTTATTAGTACCCTCAGGGCTGTAAGCAGTTGCAACAAATTCCTCCAGGACATGGTCATATATGGCTCAGGTAAACCAGTCCTGAAGAAGCAATGTTGTCACCAAGTTATTCCATTCTTTCAGCAAAATATAGTATCCATAGCCTGATTTCCACCATTACAGAGCAAAGTTTCAATGTTTCTAAGCATGTTTCCATCAGAAAAGGCTTTGGCTTTCAGATACTTCAACTTTATGAGTCAGCAGGCATTTTGTAAGGGCTGTGAGTTTCCCCTATATTCACAATTGTAAAATGAATGAGATTATTTGGATGTTCTTGAAATCCACATCTGGAAGAAAATCTTTGTTGTAGTAGGATTTGCATATATAAATGACACCTTTCTATTCCTGAGTTTGTGCTTTCCTCTGGAGGCAAAAGAGAAATTGCTTTTTGGTGAAACCAGATTCTTCAGATTCTTCCAGAATATTGTTTTTTTTTAAATAATCATACAGATCAGTTTAAAACATGTTTGTCATTTTCCCCAAGACCTTTCTATTACAACTCCAGTCCATTTTAGGGAGGTAATTATTATAACATGTTGCCATACAATTACTTCTCCTATTAAAGTGCTTAAGCTCTGATTCAATTTTTCACCAGCATACTTGCAACTTGAGATTAAGATGATCACTGTGTTTGCAATAGTATCTCCCGTTCCAGTGAATGGGGAAGATGCAATGGAAGCCAAACTTTTTCCCTCTACATTGGGATGTTCAGTATGGAGGCACAGTTAATCTGCTCAAGACAGGGAAACTGTCTAAAGCCTGGCTGACACTGATATGTAAAGTTTACAGTAAAGACAAGGCTACATCTAAGTGGTTTAACAACGGTGCATATCTCGCATAAGAAACAGTGTGAGAACTTCTGAGAAGTTGATGATATAGTATATAAACTGATTTATTTGGAACACACAACATAACAATGCCTGTCAGCTTTATAAAGGAGCGGACCTGTCCACTTACTGTAGAAATGATTCATAGTTCAGACCCAAAGAAAAATCAGTTCGATTTCCCTTTCACTGACTTTCAATGTAAACTGTGATAATATTAGTATGCTCCTCATCTAATGTGTTAAATATGTTTAGGAAAGCTTTAAGAGCTTGAAGGAATCTGGCTGCTTGTTTTTTTGTTACACTTTTCCATTTGAAAAGACTTTGTAATCAGCAAATTGACTGTCTTTTGTATTAATCCAATGATTACATCTCCATTTACAAAGATTAAGTAACACTTGGATGAGTTTGTCCTACGATTATATGGGGCAGCATACATATAAAAAAAAAATGTGTGGAAAGAACTTGGCAAAATCCCTAGGACCTAGAATCAGATCTGCTGTGTAAAAATCTTTAGTGTATTGACAACAATATGTGATAATTGTGACATCTTAAAGGTGCAGTGCTGTGAATTTACAAAAACATTCTGTGGAGATGCTGGCCGTAAGAGGTGTTCTTTTGACTATATTGGTAGCTGAACACATGCTAATTATCTGTAAGGTTAAAAAAAAAAATCTTAAACAGGTTTAAATATGTCTACACATCTACTGTAGCAGAAAAAATTTACAACAAAATCCATGGGTAGATGTTGAAACTGGGCAAATTCAGGCGGGAAATTAAGCATATTCTTGCTTTTTTTCTCTCAAAAGGAGTTAAACCATTGGAGTAATACATGAAGGACTGTGTTGGATTCCTCATTATTGGTAACTCTCAGATGGACACCAGACATACTTTTCTAAGAGATTTCCCAATTCCAGTGAAGTTATTGGACTTTGAGTGCTAGAATCTGTGTTATATATCACCGTACAAAGGATCACAAATTGGAATTTTCTTTTTAAGAAACACAGTAAAAATATAGGAAGAAAAAAGGATTTTACTAAGTTTTTGAAGACGGAAGGAAAAGGGGATAAAGGGATCTGCCAGCAATAATGCTGAAACTCTATGACGATTCAAACATAGCTGTTAAGCTCTCAGTGATTCACCTGAGGCATCCAATAATTCTTCCAGAACGTTGTGAGGAGCACAGTCTTTGTCTTTGATGTGTGTAGAGGAATTGGACTATTCTGCGCTAGGGATCTGTCCTGATATGACAATGGTCCCATCTGCATTTTCATATATACTGACATTAGAGAGTAAACTTTTTCTACAATATATATGTATCAAAAAATCAATATTGTCATAGCATTTCCAGACAGTGGCAGTCCAATGTTGTAAAAATGTAAACCTATCTGCAGAGGATTTTTTGCTTTTATGGAAGACAGTGTCATTATGAGAAAAGTTACAGCAGATTAGAAATTTACGTAAGAGCTCTGGGACCAGGAACTTCAGGGAAGACAGATAACTTGAAATGCCTGTTAAAATTTGGGTTAATTTATCAATCTGCCAATAGAAAGAACAAAGTGCCTCTGGAACTTTAAGCCCTGACATCTGCAGTGTCCTGTAAATATCACTGCACAGCAGACTAATATGGTGAGATTGTGTTCCTTTTAAGCATAAATGAGTTGGCTTTTCATAATTATCTGTTCAGTTTGGCTATTGATAGCAGTTCATAGTGCTGGCTTCACATCCTGACAGGCTGAACTATTTGCCTATGATTGGAGCAAACTCTATCTGCCTGGTCGTTATATAGACCCATGTGCTACTAAATCCAGCCCATTTTTTTGTTCCAGACATATAAACTGAAATGATGTCTTCAGACTAGCATAGGCACTTCTTTAGTGAGTAAGTGGGTCTTATTTTGGCCTGAAGGGAACTGGAGAACACCAACACAAAGCTGTTTGGGAGCTCTGTTTTTACTGCAGCTGGAAGAGCTAAACAGATTGCTTTTATAATTACACTGATAAGAAGTCTTCAGAGAAATTAAATCTATTTGTTCTGTTCAATAACTATGAGCTGAGAATAAGACCAGATGTACTGAATTCCCTGTTCACCACTCACAATAACAGTTAGGATTATGAATTCCTCTGTTCTAAATGTATGAGTGTGACATTTATAAGATGCCAAGAGATGAAATGCATCATTCTGTGAGATAAATTCATTTTCACCAATGCAGTTTTTGCTGCAGAAGTTTCTGACCCAAATATGCCTGACGGGAAAACTTTTGCTTTGCCTCCTGAGAAAACTCAGGAGTGTGACAGGCAATATTTGAAGGTGCCAGGTATTGACTAGATATTATCAGAACTTAAGAATAATCGTGGGAAAGGGCTCTGAATCTAGAAATGTCTTCTCATATGCTTAGCAATTCCATCTGTAGATAACAAACACAACCACAAACTTCTAATTAAAACTGTTCACCATGGGTTGTAGGATTCAATACAGAGCTGCTAAAGAGGTACATAAAGCAAGAAATGAGGCCATCCTCATGTGATGGGATGGTCATACAAATGTGTTTTCCAGTTTGAGTGGCTGCTGTGTTCTGTTTTTTTTTTTTTTCCTTTTTTATATTTATTTAATCTTCCTTTACTTCTTTCCTTCCTTCATTTGTTCATTCATTCTTTCTCTCTTTTGCCCTTTTCTCCCTTTGTCTCTTTGTTTCCTTACCTTCTCTTTCTGTCTCCTTGGCAATAACTGGAAAATAAGTCATTTTCATAGAGTCACAGCATGATTGAGGCTGGCAGGCACTGACCCACTTGCTCAAACACTGTTAGATAGATCAAGTTGCCCAGGACCATGTCCAGCCAGGTTTTTAATGTCTCCAAGGACAGAGACTACACAACCTTTCTGGGCATACTGTTTCAATACTCAGTGATGCTCTCAGTAAAAAAAGATTTTTTTTTTAATATTTAAATAAAATTTATTTTATTTTAATTTGTGCCCTTTGTCCTTAGTCTTGTCACTGAGTAACACTGAGAAGCATCTCACTCCATTTTCTTTAACACCCTCAATTCATACACCTTGAGTAAGCCATATTGTGTTTCAGTGTGTGTGCCGATTGCCTCTTGTCCTGTCATGGGCATCACTGAAAAGACACTGGTTCTGCCTTTTTGCATACTCCCTTCAGGTATTTACAGACATTAAAAGGTCCTCGTTGAGCCTTTTCTTCTCCAGGCTGAACAGTTCCAGATCTCTCAGTCTCTCCTTATATGCCAGATGCTCCCATCTCTCCATCATCTTTGTGGCTCTAAAATACATTTTCAACTCAGACGTGTTAGAATTGAAGCACTAATGGAAATAATGGCTATTTTGTCATAACTGGCAGCTTCAATTATGTCTTCTTTCTGAATAACAAATCGTTAACCAGCCTCAGTTGGGTCATATGCCCTAATGAATGTACTACTAAGTGGCTCACAAATGTGGAAGTCAGACAAGCACCATTGACCTAGATAAATAAGGTATAGTGCAGAAACCTGCTGGACCGAGATAATGGTTGCAATTTCTCCTTAAATGAGAGAAAAAGTAGCATGGTCCCAGAGCTGTTATTCTCCTTCATGCATTCAAGTTCTTTTTTTTTTTCCTTTCTGTTTATTAAAAAATTCCAGTTTATCAGATACTAACTGCATACATTTTAAGAATTACTAGAGTGGGTTTTAGAAATAATATTGTGGTTATTAGATATGGAGGGAATTCTTTAAAAAACAGCCATAAATTAGCATCAGATTTTTTTCCTTTTTTACCTGAACAGAATGAAGTAGGGGTAGAAAACCAAGACAATTATTTTAGGAAGAAATAGGGATCATCTTTCAGCATGCAGATCCCTGGAGGCTGATTCCTTTCTTTTGTAGGCCCAGACTTTAGCAACATAGCATGATGAATTTCTAACTTTTAGGCACATTTGTGGTATTTTGATATGTATATTGCATTGATATGTATATTACATTCATATGTATATTACATTGATATGTATATGTATATTGCACCAGGTGATTTAAGACCACATGTAAGCACTATGTTTTCAGCAGGGACTTAAATTTGCAGTATGGTGCAAGTTGGTTTAATCTGAGTTTATTTTTGGGAAGGAAGAAGATGCTTTCTGGTACAGTTAAAGTGAAATTGAAATAGTAAGGAAACATGGAGGAGGGGTGTGATTCAAGTCAATGTGGGTCTAGAAGACACAAGTCAAAGGAAAACCTGACAAAGTAAGAATAAATTACATCAGTTCAGAAATTATATACTCACATCTGAACAGCTCGAAAAGAGGAAGTAAGTAGTTAAGAATATTGTAAATGGTAAATTAATATATTATGACATGCTCCAGATTACCAGAGCAATTTCCTTTTTATAGTTCTTGATATAACTAGTCAAGATTTGTGTATTCATTAAGCTCTCAGTTACAGGAATGAACTACTGAAGGCTGTAAAAGTGATAAGAGGATGTAGTTAATATCATCCTTAGATTTCTGCATAATGCTGTCAAACAATCTGACCACCTGAATGAAGATGTCAAAAAAAAAAAAGAAATAGTATCTCAGTTTATGTGTAATATATGCTTGACCAAACTGTCTTGCAGAATGAGCTAATAACCAACTGGACACACAGTGTCTTACTCCAAGACTTTTTTCTTTATCATTTTTTACATGCAGGACTTAGCCTTCACATGAGTAGCTCTTGCATCAGCTTCTGGTTTAGTTACTTGATAGCTGTCTCTACAACTCAATAGCAATGATGAAAGTCATGGAAGTTGTACAGTACGATTTAGAAACTTTTGGTCAATAGCTCAGTGTCTGTTGTTTTTCTTGTAATAGTACCTTTCAAAGAAGCCTATTGCTTTTATTCTTCATATTTTTTGTAGAATATTCTTACAGACTGCATATCCTTTTCTGAAAATTCCTGAACAATAATCTATGGACCATCATCAAAACTTCTACTCTGAATTCAGTGAGTTCCTCTGTTGCCAAATACAGCTGTGTTTGAGGTTTTTCTCTAAAAGAGCAACCAAATAGAAGCTCTTTACCTGCTACCCATACCTATTCGCTATGCATTTGGCAAATACAGCAGAAAACATGTTCTTAGGGATGAGATGGCCTCAAGTTGGGCCAGGGGAGGTTTAGATTGGATATTAGGGAAAATTTCTTCACTGAGAGAGTGGTCAGGCATTGGAACAGGCTGCCCAGGGAGGTGGTGGAGTCGCCATCTCTGGAAGTGTTCAAAAAACTTGTGGATGTGGTGCTTCAGGACATGGTTTAGAGGACATGGTGGTGCTGGATTAATGGTTGGACTTGATGATCTTGAAGGTCCTTTCCAGCCTAGTGATTCTGTGATTCTGTGAGATCAGAAAGATATTCGACCACCAGCATCCTTCTTTTCAGCACCTGTAGTTCATCTGAACCCCTTTACGTTCCTATCAAAGTGCTTCATGCACAGTTAAGACAGTGTGGGGCAGCTTCCGGTTTATGCTTCATTTTTCTTGTATGATAAGCATTCATCAATAGAGGTGGAATGTGCAGATTCTGGCTTCTATTAGCACTTTTGCCAACTCAGGCTGACTAAAAAAAAAAATCATGAGGCTGATATTGAATTCAAACAATTTAATTTGCCTCTGACCTAGGAATCTAAATGGATTGTGATCATGAGAACTCCTCTACAGCTGCAAGCGCTCGGAAGGTGTTTTATCTGTTCTTTCTCCAATTAACAGGCAAGGTAATAATTTTGGGTCTTTGGGACCTGAGGCTTTAGGAAGGGAGAAGAAAAAAAACCAAAACCCGCCCTAAATCTTGCACAGCCTTTCAAGTGTTTTTAAGATGGTTATGTTTCAATACTATTGCAGTAATGTTCTTTCTATATAAGCAATGCACCATGCAACATAATAAATCATCTACCTTCACTTCCCCAAGGTCATTGCAGCACTTGAAAAATAAATATGTTCCTCTACATGTAGATAGATATATATTGCATTTTGAGCATTTTCTTCCAATTGGCTGAAGAAACTAGTAACTGATAATTCTTGTTGCCATGTAACACAGAAAAAACATGTTAGTACACACAAATTTTCCCAGACACGAACTAAACAAAGAGGTACAAGACTGAATTCCTCTTTTTCCAGGTTCCCTTTGCCTGTTTTTATTGAATGTCTATTTCCTGCTGGCCTGCCTCCATGCCCATGTTGAGCTCTGCACATTAATTGATGACCCTTAGGGGCCAGGCACTGTAAAACTGCTTCAATCTGAAATGACAAGAAGAGAGTCTTATTTGTTGTCTGTACTGAGGTATGTCTCAGTGGAGTTCATTAGTTCTGATGTGCTAGATACCATCTGCTTTATTGCCCAGGACAACTTAACCTGGGAAGGTCAGGTGACATCACTGAAAAGTCATAATAAAGCAGTTAAAACATTCTTGCATGCCTGAATGTATTAGTCATAATGAAATAGTATGTATTAATACAAAATTGATATTATTTTATTCTAGTCCTAATGGAGTTTTGTGGTAAAGTAGAATGTGCTAAAACAATTCCTACAGAAGCTGGAAATAATGCAGGTAAAATCTCTGAAGAACTCCTCTCCCCACCCACCCCAAACTCTCTCCCGTTTGTAGTGAATGCTTCAAAAGATGTGGAAAGAGAAAGCAGAGGTAATGGTCTGTATTTTGTAGGCTGTTGTGAGAACAAGGAATCAGCAAGACAATTGTATGATGCTGAAAGAAAGGAGAGCTGTGGAGCAAAGAAATAAATTGACATACACGGTGTGTGTCTAATGTGGACATTCACAAGAAAAGCCATTACAGATTCCTGATCAGTGTGTGTGTGTGTGTGTACTGCGGTGAGGGAAACTATAGATAAAATATTGGAAGGGAGAGGGTAGAATGCAAAAGTGAAGGTTTACTGTCAGTAAGCAATAGGAGTGAGACTTGTATATAAAGAAAATAAAAATATTGCAACTTTTCAGGGGTGAGGAAAATAATACACTAGATTTATCAGCATGCAGAAGCAGAGAGTAAGTGTAAGAACATGAGTTACTGACAAGTTCTTATTTCTTCGTAAGAAGAAGGTCCTGATTCTTAATAATTTATTTTTTTTTTTTTTTTTAGCTAGCCTGATTTCCTACAGTTTGGTGGAGTAGAGTAAAATGAAACTAGAGCACTTTTGGGGAATGAACCATTTGGCTGTCAGCACTACTATTAATTGAGTAAACTGCTCACATAAAAACAGAGGTGGACATTAACCATGTAAATTGGAAGCTGTAAAAATGTGAAAGCTAAAGCTCATCTTGATTTCAGGAGCTATGTAAATTTGGCACAGTGTCACAGAAAAGAAACTGAAATGCAAGGCAAGTGGCACTGAGGCTTATAATTTATGACATTACATTCAGATTTCTTGATATATAGGAAAATGCATATGAGAAATGAGTAAACAGTTGATTAACAAGCTCATAAAACTAAAAAAACATTAACATTTTTTTGAGTGTGAACACCCTTAAAATTGAATAAGATAAGGAATCAAACTTGAGTGTACATATTCCACATAGTTATGATCGTTTATTTTATTACTCAGAGATTAAAAGCTGATGTCAGTGTAGTGTTGGGACTTCCTAGTTTTCACACTGCTAAATCTTGCTACAGTACCTGATGTCTATTATAATGAGCCATTATAATTGCATGGAGAGCTAAAAACAGTGCCTAAAATTACAGTAGAGTTGATTTACAGCTCATGGAATCAAAACAAGCAACTTGGAAACATGTCAGTGTGAATGGAAAAGCTGTCATTGGCATGTATTCAAGGGAAGAGGAGAAAGCAGCTACACATGGAGCTGATGACTGACCTCTATTTCTTTCAGCTCCTCAGGATTCTTTCCACAGAAAGGTTACACAACTGAGTAATCCTTATGTCCACTTCGGGCTTGTGTCCACTTGATTGTCATTAAGACAGGACTGCTCTTGGCACATGCTGGTCATCTATGCCTGGTCGTCTTCTGTCCAGAGTATAGCAATAATGTGTTTTTCCATGTTGCAATGCACAAATAGCAAATGGCTCCTGGTCAAGACAAGAGGGAGAATTAATTGGGTATTTTCTCATAGCTGTCTATGGTTCCCAAATAATTTCTCATTGTTTCTAATTTTAAAGAAAAGAAATGTTTATTTTCCTTACAGTCTTACAATTCGCATGTTAGCATTAAAACCAATTTTCTGAAAATACAAAAGGAAGGTCTCAAAAGGTTTTACTTGCTGCTTAGTCTTTAGGGTAAGAGTCTTTGCTTTGGGTTGCTTTGAGAAGGGTGCTTAACAAAAATAATTGCCATCAGATAGGGATGTTGTTCTTGCCTCAGTAAAAACACTTTATTATTGAAAACTCAGCACAAAACATATCTGTTTGAAAATGCTTATGAAAATACAATCATAGATACTTACACAGACCACAGGAAGAAAAGTCAATGGCAGAAATTATATTTAGTACAAACCACTAAAGTACAAAAACATTTATCAGGCTAGAAATCCACTACAAGCAATCAGCCAAATCTCAGTTGTAATTAATTCAGAAACTCATTCTTTACAACATATGTAAAGCTAAATTTAAAAGATATTTCATCATAGTCAAGATCATATTTTAGGGTTTTATGGTAATGAGTAGGGTCCTTAGTTGGCAAATTTGCTAAAATAATATCAACTGTAAAGATAAAAAATAATTTGCATATTTCTGTTTTCCTTTAGATATATTTGCAAAATATAAAGCATTGCTGTGTTTCTAAATCACAGTCTATTTTTATTACTGCTTTCAGAAATTAGAGTGGAAATTAGAGTTGGCAGAGTTTCCAGGTGGTGTTATGCCATTGTTCTTCACAATCACATAAATTATCGGTAACTGTGACGTAGTAGGAATGGAATTGCAGTGATCAACCAGTAAGGATGAGGTGTACAAATTCTTGAAATAAATAGGTAGGGGTTTGAATACCCAAGGTCCTTAGGTCTCCAACCCTTCAACTGGAAACATCAATTCCACTTCTTCCCTGTTATTACAACCTTACTTCCATCTGTTATTGGTTGGTTGAAGAGACTGGGTTAGCTGTATCTCTGCAACAGTATTGTCATTATTCAGTACCCAAGACGATGACTATAACTTCTCTCTTGTTGCAGTAGTTTAAGCCAAGACTGTAAAGCTTACTGTCTCCTAAGATTTGCCTATTTTTTTAAATTACTTTCTATTTTAGAATATGGACACAAAAGTAACTTTATAAAGATTTTAAGTAAGTACATAATTTTGTCTGTGGAAAAAAAATGGAACTTTCTTTCTGATTTGTTTTTATGCTCTTATGAATGCTAGACCCCTCTGCCCTGGAAGCTGTTCTTAACCTGAGACAGATCCCTGCCTGTGCTACATTTCAGTAGTGAATGTAATGTGTAAGTAAATGTGCGGACACCCAGTTCTGACCTTGATTCAGACCCGCTGACTGGGCAGGCTTGACCTCTGACTGCCTTGTTACTGGGCTGTGCCTGACCATGATCACTCTCTCTGCTCAGATCCTGACCTGGGATTGCTGCTCTTCATCCTGACTCCTTGTTGGTGAGTTCACCAACAGTTTGGCTGGAAGGAGGATCCTGGGAACTACAGGCCTGTCAGCCTGACCTCCGTACCAGGGAAGATCATGGAGCGGTTCGTCTTGAGAGTGCTCACAGGGCATCTGCAGGACAACCAAGGGATCAGGCCCAGCCAGCATGGGTTCATGAAAGGCAGGTCCTGCTTGACCAACCTGGTCTCCTTCTATGACCAGGTGACCTGCCTAGTGGATGAGGGAATGGTTGTGGACATTGTATACTGGGCTTTAGTAAAGCCTTTGACAGAATCTCCCACAGCATTCTCCTGGAGCAACTGGTGTCTCGTGGCTTAGACAGGTTTACTCTTCGCTGGGTGAGGAACTGGCTGAATGGCCGAGCCCAGAGAGTTGTGGTGAATGGTTTTAAATCTGGCTGGCAGCCGGTCACAAGCGGTGTTCCCCAGGGCTCGGTTCTGGGGCTGGTCTTGTTCAATATCTTTATTGATGATCTGGATGAGGGAATCGAGTGCTCCCTCAGTCAGTTTGCAGGTAACACCGAGCTGGGTGGGAGTGTTGATCTGCTGGAGGGTAGGAGAGCTCTGCAGAGGGATCTGGACAGGATGGGCTGAGGTAACTGTCTGAGGTTTAATAAGGCCAAGTGC
>NW_010558245.1:0-5467 GCF_000687285.1 Phaethon lepturus | reverse complement strand
CTCCCTCTCCCTGCTTTTTAATGCTTTCCTGGGTTTCTTGTAGCTCGTTGCCTTTTAATTTCCATGTTTCCCTCCCTCTGGCGCCCAGTCCCTATTTTTCAATTCCTCCCTCTATCCTGTACCCTATCACTTTAATTTTTTTTTCTATGTTTCCTTCTATCCATCTCCCTGTCCCTATTTTTTAATTATTTATTTCCTGTGTTTCTTGTACCTGATCACTTCTAAAATTTTCTTTCTGTGTTGTCCTCTATCCATCTCCCTGTCCCTATTTTTTAATTATTTATTTCCTGTGTTTCTTGTACCTGATCACTTCTAAAATTTTCTTTCTGTGTTGTCCTCTATCCATCTCCCTGTCCCTATTTTTTAATTATTTATTTCCTGTGTTTCTTGTACCTGATCACTTCTAAAATTTTCTTTCTGTGTTGTCCTCTATCCATCTCCCTGTTATAATTCTTGTCTGTGTTTCCTGTACTCAGTTGCTTTTTAAAATTCCTTCTACATCTCCTTCTATCTGGCTCCCTTGCTTCCTTGCTTGATTTCTTTTTTTTTTTTTTTTTTTTTAAAAACAGGCAGGCAGAGATCTGGGACAGGGGGCAGAGATGGACCAGCACACACACAAGAGAATGTGCTGCATTGCTTGCTCAATGTTACTGACTGCTATTTCACTAGCACACACTGCCAAAATACAGAGAAAATTCAATTACGAGGTCATCTGAATTTTATGGAAAGTTGCAGACCGCCTGTATGGAGTGGCAGAACAAGTGGAATGATACATAAAGGTTGGACTGTACAATTATTCCCTACATTTCTTGTACCCCATCGCTATTTAATTTCTCTTTCAGCAATTCCCTTTATTTGGCTCCCTTTCCCTAAATATTAATTCCACTGTGTCTTTCATACACCCTATCACTTTAAAAGTTTTCTTTCAACATTTCCTCCTGTTCTCATCCGTGTTCCTATTTTTTAAATCTTCCTCTTTTTCTTGTAGCCTGTCATGTTTAAAAATTTCTTTCTATGTCTCCTTCTGTCTGACTCCCTGTCTCTGCTTTTTAATTCCTCCCCCTCTCTCCTGTACCCAGTTGCTTAAAAATTTTTCTTTCTATGTCTCCATTTATTTCATTTGCTGTCCTTCTTTTTAATTTTTTTTCCTGTCTATACTATACTCTGTCAATTTTAGATTTTGTTCCTATGGCTATTTTTATCCAGTTCACTGTTGTTGTTACCTTCTAATACTCTTCTGTCTGCCCTGTACCCAGTTGCTTCTTCAATTTTCTTTCTATGTCTAATTTTATCAAGCTCTTGATCCATATTTTTGGATTCTTTCCTGCGTCATGTACCCTGTTGCTTTTTAAATTTACTTTTATGTGTGTGTCTATTCTTTCCCCTATTCTTATTTAATTTAATCTTCTTTCATAAAAGCTGTCACATTTTAAATTTTCTATGTTAGTTATCCACTTTGCTGTCCCTATTTTTTAGCCATTTTCCTGTCTATCCTGTACCCCATCGCTTTTAAAATTTTCTTTCCATGTCTACTTTAACCAATTCACTGTCTTTGTTTCTTGTCTGTCCTGTACCCCGTTGCTTTTGAAATTTTCTTCCTATGTCTCTATCACCCTAACTTTATGTTAAAATTTTTTTCTTGTCTTTCCTTAATTCCTTTGCTTTAAAAATTTTCTTTCTACATCAACTTTGATTATTCAGTTTTCTGTCCCATTTTAAATTTTTTTCCTGTTTGTCCTTTACCCAGTTGCTTTTAAAATTTTCTATGTCTACTTCAGCCAATTGACTCTTTATTATTTTTTCCCTCCTGTCTGTCCTGAACCCTTCTGCTTTTTCAATTTTCATTTTATGTCTATTTTTCCCAAGCTCCCTAACCACATTTTTTAATTTACTCCTGTCTGTCATCTACCTCGTCACTTTTTAAATTAGATTTCCATTTTTGTCTCTAATTTTTACCCTATCCCAATTTTAAAATTTTTTTCTTGTCTTTTCTTGATGCCATTGCTTTTTAAATTTTCTTTCTATGTCAACATTTATTATGTTTGCTGTCCCTATTTTTTATTGTTTTCCCATCTTTCTGTACCACTTAACTTTTTAAATTTTATTCCTGTGTGTGCTGGTTTTGGATGGGATAGGGTTATTTTTCTTCATTGTAGCTGGTATGGGGCTACGCTTTGGATTTGTGCTGAAAATATTTACCCTCCTGATTCTCCCCCCATCCCACTGTGGGAGCATGCAGCTCTGTGGTACTTAGTTGGCAGCCGAAGTTAAACCACAACGCTATGTCTATTTTTATGAAGTTGCCTATTGCTATTTTTTAATTACTTCCTGTCTGTCACGTTGCCAGGGGAGTTTTCGATGGGATAGTAGGAAAAATTTCTTCACCGCAACGGTTGTCAAGCATGGGAGCCGGATTCCCAGAGACGCGGTTGAGTCACCATCCCGGGACATGTTTAAACGACGTGCAGATGCAGCGCTTAGGGACGTGCGTTAGTGGCCGACTTGGCGGTGCTGGGTTAATGGTTGGACTTAATGATCTTAAAGGTCTTTTCTAACCTAAACAATTCCATGTACCTTGTCGCTTTTAAAATTTTCTTCCTATTTCTACATTAACCAATTCACTGTCTGTCTTTAATCTTTTCCCTGTCTGTTGTGTAGCCGGTGACCTTAAGAATTTACTTTCTATGTGTCTATTTTTCACCCTATTAATATTTTTTAGTTGATCCTTGGTCTTCCTTAATTCCATTGCATTTTAAATTTTCTTTTATGCCAACTTTCATCCAGTTAGCCATCCCTATTTTTTTAATTCTTTCCTATCTGTCGTGTACCCAGTCACTTTTTAAAATTTTCCATTTATATGTATCCAGTTCTCTATCCCTGTTTTTTAATTCTTTCCTGTATGCCATCACTTCTAAAATTTTCCTTCTATGTCTACTTTTATGAAACTGCACACCACTGTTTTTTAATTCTGTCCTGTCTGTGCTGTACCATGACGCTTTTAAAATTCACTGTCTCTATTTTTTAATTCTTTCAGCTCTGTCACGTAGCCCATCCCTTTTAAAATTTTCTTTCTCTGTCTCCATTTATTTAGTTCACTGTCCCTATTTGTCTCTGTTGTGTAGCCTGTTGCTTTTTGAATTTACTTTCTATATGTCTCTCTATTTTTAGCTTTAGCCTTAGTTTTTACTTTTTTCTAGCCTTTAATACCATCGCTTTTAAAATTTCTATATCTATTTAATATTTCTATATCTACTTTTATCCAGTTCACTGTCTTTGTTTTTTAATTTTCTCTTCTCTGTCCTGCACCCCATTACTTCTAAATTTCCTTTCTAGTTCTCAGTTTTAGTTTGCTGTCACTACATTTTCATTCTTTCCTCTCTGTACTGTCGATTTTAAATTTTGTTTCTATGTCTTAATTTCTTTAGTTTGCTGTCCCTATTTTTTCCCTTTATTCAATTTTTTTGCTTATTCCCATCGCTTTGTAAAATTTTCTTTCTAAGTCTACTTTTATCCAGTACTTTGTCCCTATTTTTTATTTTTTCCCATCTGTCCTGGACCCCATAATTTATAAAATTTTGCTTCTGTATCTACTTGTATGAAGATGCATATCACTGGTTTTAAATTCTTTCCTGTCTGTCCTGTACAATGTTGCTTTCTAAATTTTACTTTCTATGTGTCTCTCTTTTTAACCCATTGCTTTAAAAATGATCTGCTTTTATCCTGTTTGCTGTATTTATTTTTGAATTATTTATTGTCTTTCCTTAGGGTTTTTTAAATGGTCTTTCTACATCTCTGCTTTAGTTTGCTGTCAGTATTTTAAATTTTTCATTATTTCCGTAATCCCTGTTGCTTTTAAAATTTTCTGTCTGCTTTTATCTCATTCATTGTCTTTATGTCACTGTCTTTATTTTATAATTATTTCTTGTCTTTCCTTAATGTCATCGCTTTTTAAATGTTCTTCCTACATCTCCTTTTTTTCTCTAGTTTTTCTCTACTACTCCTGTCTCTGTTTTTAATGATTCCTTTATTTCCCTAATCCCTGTAATTTTTTAAATGTTCTTCATCTCCTTTTTTTCTCTAGGACTTTTTTCTCTACTACTCCTGTCTCTGTTTTTAATGATTCCTTTATTTCCCTAATCCCTGTAATTTTTTAAATGTTCTGTGCCTACTTTTATTCGCTTTGCTGTCTTTTATTATTTCTTGTCTTTCCTCAGTGCTGTTACTTTTAAATTGTTCTTTCTACGTCTGTTTTAGTTTGCTGTCCTTATTTTTCATTTTTCCCCTTTATTTCCCTAATCCCCATAGCTTTTAAAATGTTCTTTCTATGCGTATTTTAATTACCTTCGGTGTCCTTATTTTTTAGTTATTTCTTGTCTTTCCTTAGTGCAGTTGCTCTTAAAAATTTCTTTCTACGTCTCCGTTTTAGTTCTGTCACTATTATTTAACTTTTTCCCTCTATTTCCTTAATCCCTGTTGCTTTTAAAATTGTCTACTTTTATCTCGTTCACTGTCTTTATTTTTTAATGATGTCTTGTCTTAGTGATGTCACCTTTTAGATTTTCATTCAATGTCTCCATTGTAGTTTGCCATTGCTACTTTTAAATTTTTTTCCTTATCTGCATAATCCTTGTTGCTTTTAGTTTTCTGTGTACTTTTTTCCAGGTCACTGTCTTTTTTTTAAAAATTATTTCTAGTCTTTCCTTAGTGCTGTCACTTTTTAAATTTTCTGTCTATATCTGCATTTTAGTTTACTGCTGCTATCTTTTAGTTTTTTCCTCTCTTAATCCCATGGCTTTTAACATTTTCTAATTTATCCCACTCATTGTCTTTATTTTTAATTATTTCTTATCTTCTCTTAGTGCCGTCGCTTTTGAAATTTTCTTTCCACATCTCCATTCTAGTTTGCCATCACTAGTTTTTCCTTACTTGATCCGCATTGCTTTGAAAAGTTTCTACTTTTATGCCGTTCGCTGTCTTTGTTTTGCTGTCTTTATTTTTGAATTATTTCTTGTCTTTCCTTAGTGATGTTGCTTTTTAGATTTTCTTTCTAATTCTCCCTTTTAGTTCATGCCTGCTATTTTTTTAATATTTTCCTTTATTTCCCTTATTCCCATCACTTTTTAAATGTTCTTTCTACACCTACATTTATCGCACTTGCTGTTTTTATTTTTGAAGTATTTCTTGTCTTTCCTTAATGCTGTCGCTTTTAAATTTTCTGTCTATATCTGCATTTTATTTCACTGTCGCTGTTTTTTTCCCCCTTTATTTCCCTAACGCCTATTGTTTTTTTAATATTCTTTCTATGGCTACTTCTTTTTTTTCATTCAATCTCTTTTTTTAGCATACTTTTAGCTTGCTAGCAGACCTCGCACCCCTCTCGTTCCCTCAGAAGACTTCCCGAGTCCATATATGTGACCCAGCCAAATAATTTCAGAATCAGAATCAGAAACACTAGGTTGGAAAGGAC
>NW_010558244.1:0-22161 GCF_000687285.1 Phaethon lepturus | reverse complement strand
TAATAATAATAACAATAATAACAATAATAATGGAATGTACAAAACCAGTCATGCACAATGCAATAATTACAATAGCCTGTCCCTGAGCAGTGATTCCTACCCGCTGGCCAACTCCAGTTTTATATACTGAGCATGACATTATATGGTAGGGAATATCCTTTTGGCCAGTCTGGGTCACCTGTCCTGGCTGTGCCCCCTCCCATTTCCTCGTGCACCTCCCTGCTGTGAAGCATGTGAAGCTGAAAAGCGCTTGACTGAGTATAAGCACTACAATTACTTAGTAACAATTAAAAACATCAGTGTGTTATCAACTTTATTCTCATACCAAATCCAAAACACAGCACTATACCAGCTCCTAGGAAGAAAATTGTCTCTATCCCCACTGAAATCAGGACATTTGTGTCTTCTCTGTAGTGCCCAGTGACACCACAAGAGGCAAGGTATTCAAGCTGAAACACAGGAAATGCTATCTGAACATCAGAAAGCATGTTTTTACTGTGAGGGTTGTTAAATACTGAAACAGGTTGCCTGGAGAGGTTGCAAAGTTTCGTCTTTGGTGATATTCAAAGCCCAACCATACATGACCTTGAACAACCTGCTGTAGCCAACTCTGTTCTGAGCAGGTGGGTTAGACTAGGCGATGTCCAGAAGTCCCTCCCAACGTCAATTATTCTGTGATAGTCATTAATATCAACTGATAACTTTTATTTGTACAAGATGGTGAAACTTCCTGAGTTCTTGCAAGTGTTCCAAACCATTTGACTTAAGAAATGTTGTTATGATAATTTTGGGAAGCATAGAGAAATGAAATGTAGTGACACATCCCACTTCATTTAGAGCATTGACTGTAAAGATCTGTCCTGCCTTCCCCTAAATACACTGATGACAACACCAGTCAGAATTTAAATACACTTATCAGTTGGTTGCAGTTGGGCTTCTGGATTGATTGATTGATTGATTGATTGATTTCCTTTAACCAAGCCCTGGATTAAGGTCAAAAGTAGAAATTATTACTACGGAGAATTTAACTTAGAGTGAGCTGTTAATGATCTTACAATGTTATTACCATTTTTGGTATTTTAGAGGTAAGCATCAATGTCAACGTGCAAAACACCTCTGTTACTAAGACAGAGTAATTTTTTAAAGTAAGCATTTCTTTTGTGACATTTCTATCATGAAAACTCCATGGACCATTTAAAAATACAACAGCATTATGCATATATTTTTCTTGGCCCATATTTTCTTAAACTTCCGCTTTACCTGATGACTTCTGTTACTCTTTTTCAGCATTTCTGAGTAAAGTATTCCTATGTAGGAAGAAAGACTAATCTTCCGATGAAGCATTCTCCCACTTCCTTTTTTTTACATGAGCTATTTTTGCATTTTAAACACACACTTCATGAAAGATAATAATTGAAAGAATTAATTGTATTTTTATATTCTTGTTCTTTTCAGGTTTTTTGTATTGACTACAATACCAATATTGTTCTTCTGCCTGAAGTCAGTACTTTTGGAGTCATTGCATTACACAAGACTAGCAATTTTGTCATGTCCATTTATACTTACTTTCAGCCATCTTAGAAGACTAGCTTTATTTTCTTCTTCATTGTCACTACCATTGTATTTCAGTTCAATGTATAGTCATGAATTATTACTATAATTCTTCACCTCCTCCTTCCCTTTTTCATTGTAGGATACTGTAGAAATAAAGATGATACCACTACAAAACCATAAATTGAATAGACAATGCAAACAGTATGTCAGAGAAAGAGATATAATATGCAACAGAGCAAGTATATTGATAGTTTGTTAGAGTCATTATAGTTTGTGGAGGTGGTTGCTCAGTTTCTATTGCCTGGAACAAAATGAAAAAGACAGTATTAACTTTTCTGGGGGGAAATTACTGTGTGATGGCAGTGTTTTTTGAGAAGGGAATAAAGGATAAGTAAGGAGATAAGCATGGTAACATCTGTGAAGTGGCTGAAGTGAAGATTATGAAAAAACCCATGGAAGAGAACTGAAAGCCAGTGAGAAAAGGAGGGGAAAAATATGGTCAGACTTGTACTGCAGAAAGCAGTCTGACACCATCAGTTTCTGATATTCCTGGCTGAAATCACTTCTTGGTTTTGTTTCTGTAAGCCTGAGGGTTTTTTTTGCATTGATCCAGTACAAATAAAGCCAGCAAGTCTGTTTAATCCTGTCTGATTTTTTTCTGTTCTCTTTGTGTTTTTTTCATCTCCTTTTCTATCATTGTTGAAATGTGTTTCCTTCTAGTTTGCCAGTGCAGTTAGCTTTTCACGGTATAATGTGTTCTGGCTTAGTGGGAAAGTAAATCTTGGCAATTTAACATGGAAGTTTCGTTAAAACGCTTGGAGTTGTTAAGGTCATGTCACTGAAATCCACTGGCTGTGTTATGTTGAATAACTATGCAGTCTTATATAACCAGGAGCTAATGGTTATAAAATTGTTATAAATTCATTTAGGCAATGAATTTTAAGTGCCATTGTACCCCTCAGATTGCCTTTCCAATAGTATTTAAAACCAAAGAATACCCACAGAAATTTCACTCAGCTGCCTTTACAATGAAACTTTGTCAGTTACAGCAAAAGTTACAGATGTTAGTGATGTGATACTGGAACAGGGTCTCTTATGAATCTGGTCCTTTTAAGTTTACAATGCTCTAAAGAACTGCAGTGCTACTAGATATGCATCTCAAAGATTTTATTTTATATTGTTAGATTACTAGCTTCTGAAACAAGTCACAAAGTCCACCAGCTCAGTTCAAGCTCATAATATGTATCTTTAAAATAAAAATGAAAAGTTCTCCAAGAAATAATCAGCCAACATTAAATATTTATTCTGTCAGATTTTGACCAACATTCTGTTTTACAAAATTATAACAAGTTCTTTATATACCTTATTAATGATTACACTGAAGTAATTGTTGTGGAAAGAACCCAAAGGTATCAGTACAAGATGTTTCCTTGTCATACAGTTCCCCAAGAACCAACTTAACTGAAACTAAATACATGACTTTATTAAATCCGTATTTATTCATGGGGAGAAGACAACCAAGGTGCATTAGACACTTAAATTGCACAGACCAAAGAAGTTCCCTTTAAGGATCTTAAATTCTCTGGGAAAGTGAAGGCCCAAAGCAGAGCACATGGCTGCAGAAGGTGGAACTTGTCTGCACAGCACTTGTTTAAATTTAATTGGATGAAACTTGGTGGTCTTCAAAGTTCCGACCCCTCCTTTACACAAGGAATATAGTAGTTTAGTGCTTTTTCCCTGTGTTCCTGATACTGAACTTAGTTGCCTATGAATACCCTTATTTAAAAGAAGAAATAATTGCTTCCAATTCCAATAATGTAACTTAAAAGTAATTGCTGGTAAAAATGCCTCTTAAATTATGAGTCTTCTTTTTTTGTGCTGCATGTTTTCTGTTTTTATGTAAGGTAAGCCATCTTTTCAGGTGAAATAGTTAAGCCAGTAAAATGATGTGAGAGTTCTAGAATAATTCAAATTGGAAACATCCTCTGGAGTTACTCTGTTTCAACTTCCATCTCAAAGCAAGGATTAACTTTAAAATTACACTAGGTTTCTCAGAGCCTTGTCTAATCAAATTTTAAATATCTCCAAAGACAGAGGTTCTTAGACTCCCTGGGCAACCTGTTTCAGTGTTTGATTACCCTTACTGTGAAAACTTCTTGCTTTATATTTAGTTCAGACTTTTTTTGGCTGCAACTCATGCCTGTTTGCGTCTTGTACTTTTGCTGTGCACCTCTGAGCAGTGTCTGACTCTTCTCAATAACTACCCATTAGGTCACTGAAGACAGTAACAGTTGCTTTATCTGTCATCTAAGAATCTGACTCAGTATTCTTGCTGCCAGATATGGAAGATTTAAAAAAATATTTATACTTAACAATCATCATACTTGGTCATTCCTGAGGTAGCAAGACTAGAAAATTTTATTTACAGTTCTCATGGACCAAAGGAAAAACTTTTATTGTTATTATGAGGTTACTTTGTAAAGACATAAATGGATTTTGGTTTAGTTCAGAATTGTTATGTATTCTGCCTTTTATTTCCTCTAATTCTCATCTTTTTTCCTTGACTAGCTTCTTGAGACTTGAGGAATACAGAATTTAAGTACTAAAGTGACATTTAAGTCAGAAGCACCAACAGATATACTAACAGAAACAAAGTGAAAGTTTTGAAACATTTACTGAATTGCAGGAAAATATAGCATAACCAGAACTGATGGCTCTAAATTACAGTGTTTAGAATTGGGCGAAATACAACCTTCGTCATTTTTCTAATTATCTACCTACTGACCTATGAATGACATAGCTATTTACTTCCCTTGGAAATGGGCATGGACACTTGAAGTGAACAAGGCAGTGATGTAGAGACAATCTACTGTGCTCTGAGAACAAAGTCAGAAATGTCTGCAATTGCAAGAAGTGACATTTTAGCTTAGGTGACTGCATTTTCCCATAATTCCGGATTAATAAAGAGCGCAGCGTTAATAAAGTTTGTAAGCTGCAGTGACCAAATAGAATTCAGCACAAAACCACTGCTAAATTGTCAGTATAGTACTACACTGTACTACACTGAATAAAACATTACGGTTGTTCTGCAAATGAGGCATTTTTCAGCTCATCTTTATTGTTTATGAACAGTATTTTCTGACAATCTTGGAAAAGATTCCAAGATTTTTATAATGTCCTGGTTGTATATTCCTTCTTGTAAGAGATAAACTGGCAAAGATATAAGCATCAGCAAAGGCATGTTGCTAAGTGAGTATCAGTAGACCTGTTCCTCTTCATATTATCCCTGTACTTTGTGAATATAATTCATCCTTATAGTAAAATATTATCTCTCAGCAAGCAATAGTGGGCTTGGAACACCACACACTAATCAGACTGTGTTGATTGCTCATACCAGCCTGAGCCTGTTTGCTCCACAGCTGAGACAACAAATCGTATATCATCACTTTGGTAATTCTGGTTTATGATTGCAATTATATGTACTAGGGACTAATGGTATTAGTATAAATAAAAGCAATAAGTTTAAACAAATCTATGCAATGGGAAGTTTAATTACTCAGCTGAATAAAAAATAAGTTAACCTGTTAATAGTACTGTGAGCTAAGAACAATATAATTGCTCTTGATAGTTTTGCCCCACTTGTTTTCCTAAGAGCCACCAATTAGAAAAATATTTAAGTAATGTTACATACACGGCCACTTGTTACACACAATTTGTTTTCTCTGAAGATGTATGGACTTACCTGTGTGACAGAGGTAATCATAACTTCAAGCTCCTCTACTATGCAGAGTTCTCTATTAATGATGTTGAGGACTATAGCCTAATTAGTGATATTCAGTATTATGAGTGTTTAATTTTAAATTAGACATAATGTGAGTCACACTCATGTTATCCTGTAGTGGGTTAATCATGGCTGGCTGCCAGACACCCATATGGCGCGCTCTCATTTCCCCTCCTCAGCGTGACAGGGGGAGAAAATAAGATGAAAAAATTAGTGGATCAAGATGAGGACAGGGAGATCACTCACCAGTTACTGTCACAGGCAAACCAGATTTCTCTTGGTGAAGATTTCTTTAGTTTATTTCCAGTTAAAAAAAAATAGAGTAGGATAGAAACGAAGACAAAACAAAAAACAACTCCCTCCATGTTTCTTCTCAAGCTCAGCTTCACTTTTTTGTTCCTGACTCCTCTGCCTTCTCCGGTCCCCCAGGCAATGCAGAGGGATGGGGAATGGGAGCTGCAGTCAGTTCATAATACTTCATCTCCGCTGCTTCTTCCTCCTCATACCCTTCCTCTGCTCCACTGTGGGGTCCCCATCCCACAGGCTGCAGTTCCTCATGAACTGCTCCAGCATGGGTCCTTTCCACAGAGTGCAATCCTTCAGGAACAGACTGCTCCAGTGTGGGTCCCCCACAGGCCACAGTTCCTGCCAGGATCCTGCTCCAGCATGGGCTCTCCATGGGGCAAGATGAGGACAGGGAGATCACTCACCAGTTACTGTCACAGGCAAACCAGATTTCTCTTGGTGAAGATTTCTTTAGTTTATTTCCAGTTAAAAAAAAATAGAGTAGGATAGAAACGAAGACAAAACAAAAAACAACTCCCTCCATGTTTCTTCTCAAGCTCAGCTTCACTTTTTTGTTCCTGACTCCTCTGCCTTCTCCGGTCCCCCAGGCAATGCAGAGGGATGGGGAATGGGAGCTGCAGTCAGTTCATAATACTTCATCTCCGCTGCTTCTTCCTCCTCATACCCTTCCTCTGCTCCACTGTGGGGTCCCCATCCCACAGGCTGCAGTTCCTCATGAACTGCTCCAGCATGGGTCCTTTCCACAGAGTGCAATCCTTCAGGAACAGACTGCTCCAGTGTGGGTCCCCCACAGGCCACAGTTCCTGCCAGGATCCTGCTCCAGCATGGGCTCTCCATGGGGTGCAGCTTCATTCAGGGAATATCCACCTGCTCCACCATGGGGTCCTCATTGGACTGCAAGATGGATATCTGCTTTGCCATGGTCCTCCACAGGCTGCAGCAGGACAACCTGTGTCACCATGGTCTTCTCTCCATGGGCTGCAGGGTAATCTCTGTTCCGACACCTGGAGAACCTCCTTCCCCTTCTTCTTTGACCATGGTGTCTGCAGGGTGCTTTCTCTCACATTTTCTTTGATTATTCTTTATCCCAGCTGCTGCACAGAGTTTTTTACACTTTCTTAAAAATATTTTTACAGAGATGCCACCAATGTCACTGATTGACTCAGCTCTGGCTAGCAGTGGGTCCATCTTGGAGCCGCCTGGAACTGTCTCTGTTCAATGCACGGGCAGCCTCTGGCCTGTTTTCACAGAAACCACCCTTGCAGACCCATCCCCCATCAAAATGCTGCCACGTAAATCCAATACATATCCTTTCTGCAGGATTGAAATACTAGTAGGTTACAACAACACGCAATGATTGAAATGATAGGTTGCAATGATGTGCAATGCGACCACATGAATACAATGTCAAGTATGTGGAGTAATAGTAAGCATGAGAACTTGCATACAACATAGAGCAGATGGTTCTTTTTTTTCTCCAGTGAAATACAGTGAGGATAAAATGGAGCAAAGTCAATGACACTGACATGACTATGGATCACAGAAATCCTTGAGCTAATCTTCACTGAGGTGAAAAATTTGTGTAGAAAAATGAGGGGCCATGTGGCTGCACCAGCTGGTGTCCACAAATGTCTTATCTGCATTTACATGGCACCAAGATTTGCCAGCTCTCCTGGTTTATGCTGAGACAGTTTGGTGACAACATTACAGGATGGCTAACAAGGTGACCACATCCAGGTGTGACTGAGAGTTGATGGTGCAGCTGGGAAAGTGTGACACATTTCATCCAGGCATACCCTGCCTTTTGGAGGGAAAAGCACACTGCTCATAGAACCATAGAAACATCGAATCATTTAGGTTGGAAATGACCTTTAAGGTCATTGAGTCCAACTGCAAACCTAACACTGCCAAGTCCACCACTAAACGATGTCACTAAGTTCCACACCTACACATCTTTTAAATGCCTCCAGGGGTGGTTACTCAACCACTTTCCTGGGCAGCCTGTTCCAATGCTTGACAACACTTTCGGTGAAGAAACTTTTCCTCATATCCAATCTAAACCTCCCCTGGTGAAACTTGAGGCCATTTCCTCTTGTTCGATCACTTGTTACTTGGGATGTTGCCTTTTGAAGCTGCAGTGTGCTGGACATATCTGACAGGGTGACTTTGTAAAGTTGTGCTCTTAATTCCAAAAAACTATTGCACAACTAAAGTTGTGTAGTATCTCCAGATACATTTTGGAACTACAAGATTTTATTGAATTAGATGGGAAAAAGTCAGCACTGTATCCTTGATTAATTCATTTGTTCAGGATCAAATTCATTCAATTTTGTGATCTTTCCATAGCTTCAGTTCTCAGAGAGAATTATGACATTCAGTAATACACTAGCCTACATGATATTGCTCATGTTTCTTTGATTAATTTTTTTCAGAGTAACATGCTCTGGCAGATATGTACGTGCTCTGGCAGATATGTACACTCTCTGTTTACTATCTTTCTTTTTTGCATCAGGATTTCAGATTTATTTCCATATACCTCAAAATATCATTTTAATGTAAGCGTCCTGTAACACAGGTCTGTGACAAGAGGTAAATTTAAAAACAAATTCTGTAACTAAATTCTGTAACCGCAGACTCACAGTATCTCCCTACAGAGCTCTGTGTAGAATATGTCAGAGATTTTATCTTTATTTTTGTAAGATTATATCTTACAAAAGGTTCCTCAGGCTTTTGGCAGTACTTCCCACAGCATTAAAAACAATGTTACTTCTGCCTTTCAATGCAGATGCTCTTGGGATTATACAAGGCAAAGATCTCAAAAAGGATCTGCAACAACATGTAACTTTGTTCTGGACATTGGAGGTTCAGAAAGAAGTTGTTAAAAATAGATTAATTAGTCACATACACATCTTTTCATTTCTTCATCACGATATGGAATATTTCTACTTCCTTTAATAATCAGCTTTGGGGAGGATGAAAGCCTGCTTTAATACAGCAGATGGGAGAACGTCAGGGATGGTTTTAGGATACCTACTGCCTTTGTAAACATTGTTATTTGATCTAATTTAAGTCACATCACATTCATAAAACATCCAAACCCAGTATTTCTTCCCTTTTCTTTACATTAAATTATACTGTTTACAGATAACGCTATATGCTTCACAGGCTGTGAAAAGATTGACAGAAAAAAAGTTCTTTGTCAGCTGCCTGCCTATCTTTAAATGTAGCTCAGCAAACATGAGTTACACTCTATAAAAATAGTTGTAGCTTCTTGTAGAAAAAGGCTGGTAGGAAGTATGTGTCACCATTCACTCTGGAAAACAAATAACCATGGAAAAGACAGTGCTCCCATTTCTTCCTGGACAGAGAAGCGATGTAATTCAGTTTAACTAAATTTTCAGGCACTGAAAACACTTAAAAAACCCCTACAACAGTACACAAAACATTTTGTTTAATTTAGCATTTGAAGACTCATTCACTTTCACTTATAGTTAGATCACATACCAAATGGTATTATCACTCCTTTGAAGAAAAGACTGAGGAAGACACAGGGCTCATTGTAGGAAAATTAGAAATATTTTATACTATTAAACCTATTCAAGATATAAGTTTCTTTCTAAGCATTCCATGCAAAATATCTAAACTTCAGAATTTTAAATTTTAGAATTTTTTAGTCAAAGCACCATACAGCTTCTTGGTGTCACTCCTGGAAGCATGAATTAGCTGAGTGCAGTTCACAGAGGCAGACAACAGATGAAGCAATTTGTGCAGCAGTTCATGCAGAAGGACACAAAGATGGGGCCAGCAACCCTTCTCAGAACACACTCAGAACAGTGTACACATTCTCAGCTATTGTGGTCACATGTTGTCCTGGTTTCAGCCAGGGTAGAGTTAATTTTCTTCATAGAAGCTAGTGTGAAGCTGTGTTTTGGATTTGGGATGAGAAAATGTTGATAACGTGCTGATGTTCTGAGTTGTTGCTAAGTAGTCAAGGACAGTCCAGCTAGTAAGAATGCTGGGGGTACACGGGGAGCTGGGAGGGGACACAGCCAGGACATCTGACCCAGGCTGGCCAGTTGATATTCCATACCATATGACATCATGCTCAGTATATAAAGCTGGGATGAGGAAGAAGGAAGGAGTGGGGAGACTTTCAGAGTTATGGAGTCTGCCTTCCCAGGTAACCATTAACAGATGATGGAGCCCTGCTTCCCTGGAGACGGTTGAACACCTGCCTGCCCATGGGGAGTGGTGAATGAATCCCTTGTTTTGCTTTGCTTCTGCACGTGGCTTTTGCTTTACCTGTTAAACTGTTTTTATCTCAACCCATGAGTTTCCTCACTTTTACTCTTCAGATTCTCTCCCCCATCTCACCATGGGGGAGTGAGTGAGTGGCTGCGTGGTGCTTAGTTGCCAGCTGGGGCTAAACCACAACACACGTCATAAGACATGATCCCCAGCAGCCAACTGGAGCAACTGTTCCTTCTGGCCTTGACCCCACGGGAGCTGGGAAGGAGAATGCAGCCCTGCAAGTTGCAGGCTGCAGGAAGTTGTGAGATCTCTTTCTGAGGCCGGGTAAGATTCGTCACCTACCCTGCAGGAGGACTGCAGCTGTGCTGCCAAGTGAAGGAGTTGCAGGTGGAGGTCAGTAGACTGTGTATCATCAGAGAATATGAGAAAGAGATCAACCAGTTCTTCTCTGAGACCCTACTGCTTCAAGAAACCAAATCACCAACTGTTGCAGAAGAATCTGTGCCTGTCAGGTTGAAAAGTGGAAATTCCTTTGATGGCAAAGGCTGGAAGCTGGTGACTCCAGATATCAGGAGGAAAGGTCCTGTTACAACCTAAAATTTGCAATTACACAATAAATTGAATGCCCTCAGAGCTGATGAGGAGCAGGGAGTGTTGACCAGTGAAGCATCCAAGCTAGCTGGCCCTGAAGACACAACAGAACCAAGAGAAAACAGTGAGTGACAGCAATGGGAGACTCCCTGGGGAGAACAACGGAGGTCCCCATCTGCTGACCTGATCTGTCATCCAGGGAGGTTTACTACTGCCCATAGCTCGCTTTCAGGAAGTTGTAGAGATGTTGCCAAGGTTTGTCTGGCACTCAGACTATTATCCACTGTTGCTTTTTCGTTTGGGCAGCAATGGTACTACATGGGGAGACCTGGATAGTATTGGCCATGACTATGTGGCTCTGGACAAGGTGATTGAGGACATAAGGGACTAAGTAACCTTCTCCTTGATCCTTTTAGTGAGGGGGAAAGGGTTCTCCTTGAGGACTGGTGACTGCTTAGAGGAGACCAAGATACCAAGTTCAGCACCTGGGAAAGAATAACCCTATGTCACAGTACAGGCCAGGGGCTGACTAGATGGAAAACAGCTTTTCCAAGAAGGAATTTGGTGACTTGGTGAATAGCAAGCTGATCAGGAGACACTAAGGCACGTTTGCAACAAAGAAGGTCAACAGCATCTTGGGAATGCATTGGAAAGAATATTGTCAGCAGGTCGAGAGAGGTGATCCTTCCCATCTACTCTGCTCTGGTGAGGCCACATCTGGAGTGCTGTGTCCAGTTCTGGGCTCCTCATTACAAAAAAAATGTGGAGTCCTGGAGTAAGTCCAGTCAAAGGCAACAAAGATTATTAAAGAACTGGAGCATCTGTCATACCGGGAGAAGGAGAGAGAGCTTGGACTGGACAGCCTGGAGAAATGCACGCTCAGGATGATCTTAGTGTGTATAAACACCTGATGGAAGAAAATAAAAAAAAAAAAGAAAAAGATGGACCCTTCTTGTTAGTTCCCAGCAAAAGTACAGGAGGCAATGGACTCAACTTAAATGTGGGAAGTTCTATCTAATCATAAGAAAGAAGTTTTTAATGTTAAAATGGTAAAAAATATGCATTTGTTAGAAATGGGTAAATAATACAAGGTTCACTGGGATAAGATTCTAGGATAGAACAGACCTATCAAGAGACAATTTAATAAAAAAGGCTTTAAACCCAGAAAAACACCCTCTTTCAACAACTAAATTTTGGCTTCTTATTCCTCCCAGTGACACCAGTGTAAATCTGGAGGGAGCATACTGAAGCCAATGACATTATTTCATATTGATACTTGAGTTAAGGAGAATGCAATGCTGCCAGTACTGGTAGTGTTTGATTCTGACTGTTGCTTACTTGGCTGCAAAGTGCAGAGTATGAATTTGGAGAGCCTTCTGCCCCAAAGTTGTATGATTTCTCTAAGCAGAACTTTTGTCCTTTCATCCTTTTATTCTGTCTCACTTTGTGAAAAGAATGAGCTGAGGAAGTCAGGAGTGTAAATGGCAACCGTAAAAGGAGTGTAAATACTTTGGCATATGAAGGCAGTTCAGGGAGGCAGATTTTCTTTTTATGCATTCTCACACAGTTCTTGTTCACACTGGCCATGTCTGCAAGCATTCCAGTGGGAAACTATCGCAGTATAAGGGTTTCAGGATTTAGTTCATAATTTCTTAGGAAGTTTCCTTCACATTTTGATTATTAAGACTATACAGTCCACCAAAAAAATCTGGAATATCTGTTGGTACTGCTAGATAGGATCACCAGTGCCACTTTCAACTTATTCAGCCCTTCCGGATTTTAATAACCCTCAATAAAAAACAGGTATGGTCTGTTTTTCCTACTTATGCACATTGGACTGTCTACTCTGGCAGCATTCACAGGCAAGCATAAAATACAATGGTGTATCAAGATGTAAGAAACATTCTAGGAAAATAACAGGTGTTGGGTCATTGTCTCATCATTCAGACACCGTATATGTGTCCCTTATGGAAAACTGCAATTCTTTGACTCAATTTCTCATTGTACTACTCTCATGTTCCTAGATGAGTTGCAGTGTTTCCTCCTGGGAGATTGCTCCACTGGACATTTACACAGATTTACATTCACGTTCTAGGATGAACTAATAAAAAACAGTAACATTGGAGCAAATTCATTCCATCAGTGTTCAAAGAAGACAACAGAGTTCTGATGGTAAAAGCTGTAGGATCTGTGATTATTGCAGGCTGACTTTTAATATAGTCCTTCAGTTCCTTGAAGGCTTCCAAAACTCGACATCAACAGCATCCAACCATAAGTCAAATAATCATTATGTTTCCTCACATGCTTATATGAAATCAGCTTTAAGTTACTTCTCCTCTGTTGTTCTCAATGAAGATTCATTTAGACTGTCAACCCAACAATATGAAATTCTTTCTAAGACTGGGAGAAGGGCAAGTCAGAGAACAAGAAAATAAATAATAATTTGGGGAAAATTGGAATACCAGTAGAAAATGTTAAAATGTAAACATAAAGTGATTGATGAATATGGCAGAGTAATAGTGAGTACAACAGAGGGAGTATCCATCCTTTTATCAGTTGTAGTGGGAAACATGAGCAAAAACTGGAAGTTGTATAACAGTGTTAGAATATTCCACTGAAGATGTTCCTCAGCAAAGCAGAGATGTCTTAGGAATCCTTTTCAGCTGATGATGTTGATGAAATATCAGATAACGTATTCCCTATTATTCATCTAATTTCCCATTGTATTTCAAACATGTAGATACTGAAAGGTACACACATGCATACGCATCTATATCTATACTTTTATAGATATTCACACAGAGACACACACACTAGCAACAACTTTCAAACAAGCAAATGAGAATTTATTACTGAATTTTAATGACAACTAGATTTCTAACTTCCTTAAGCTCCTTTGAATAAGATCTTATCTAGCATTATCATGTTGGCAAAATATAAAATAATTGTGATTTCTCTCAGTATAAAGCTGTTTATTGTTTTTTTTAAAAAATTAGCTTGCTTTTCTTCCACAGAAAAGATATAAATATATTTAAACAATAAAAAAAAAATTTCAGCAATTCACTGGTCCACTTAACTCCGGAAGTTTTTCTATAAGAAATGCATAAAATGAAATTTAGTTTCTAAAGGCAATGGTCAGTACATTTCCCTCCATATACTGTTAAATGTCATTACTTTAAATGAAAACTCATGTGTTACTTCTGAAAGGTAAAACATAATGCATGTGACTCAATTTAAGATATAGAGTTGTTATGCTGAGACAGGATGGTGTACCTGAGAAGGGCATGTGCTCTTTTCCTATTTATGTCTAATCCTACTGCATAAGAACAGCTTTTAGGAGATGGTGTTTCTACGTTGTCATAACTTATGAACAGCCTGACAAGACAGCACATACCAGGGACTGGGGTATGGGGTTAATCATAAATTTCACAAACATCTAGTCAATTATTCTTTTTCAGCTGGATTCCCTGTGTAGTTCATTGACAGGAGATTAATAGAATTTGCTGTTTACTCAGTAATTTTCTCTTCCACATTTGCTCTGCAGCTGCTGTTAAAAGGATCCTTGAAGTCAGGTTTGAAGGTTGTGCTACGTGAAAGAACTTTTTACAACTGAATAATGTGAAGACTGTTTTTATCAGACTGCATTGTGAACTGCTGCCTCACAGAGTCAATATCAATGACAGCAGTAAATGCGTGGAGTAAAATGCATCACATGAATAAGAGTTTAGCACTAATCAGAAATATGGTCAGTTTGCTGTTACTGAAGAATCCAAGCAAGTACTTGACAGACCATTTCATGAGACAGAAGAATCTTTTTATATAATAACCATATTAGATTTTTATATATATGTATATATATAATATAATAACCATATATTCCATTCTGGAACATATTTTATTTTTTTTTATGAAAGGCTGCAGGTCATTCAGTATTTTCTTGAATATACTGAATATCTATTGAACATTGGATGTGCAATTCTACACAGGATTCCCTAGTTTTATATGCATATGTATAAAACTTAGATATCTAAAGTGAGATGGTTATCTAAGGATCCCTCTGTTCTCAAATGGCAAGGTATAGATGTTTCCAAACAAGGATTCATTTAACTTGAATTCCTGCCTTCCTTAGGAAGAGTTAAATGATGTTCTAGAGAAGATCTCTATCAATTAACTGAAAGGGAGGGTAGGATGAAAAGTTCTGACTTTCTAACATCTGCAGTAAGAGCAGACAAATCCCACATATTGTTTCCAAAACTGGATGTTTTAAAAGACCAATTCTTACCAGTATCATGTGTGATTCAGTAATAGTAGTAATTTATTCTGGAATTCTGTAACTTCTGGACAAATAAAAAAGATTAAGTATAAGGAGATATTAAAGGATTTTTTTGTTTATTTGTTTTAAATGTTTGTTTACCAAAGAGAATAATATTGAGGGATTGGACAGAGACAGTGAATGAGCACAAAAACTTCCTTTTATTTGTTATCTTCAAGTATAAAACCAGAATTTTACCTTAAAACAAAAATAACAATTGTTAAAATGCACAGAAAGGAAAGATACCTTCATAGTATATATTAACAGCATTTATAATTCCTGGCTGTAAGATATTAGTAGATCAGATAGTGGCCTTCTATCATGGAGTGACTATATTGGTGGGCAAGGGAAGATCTACTGATGTCATCTATCTGGACTTCTGTAAGGTCTTTGACATTGTCACCCACAACATCCTTCTCTCTAAATTGGAGAGAGATGGATTTGATTGATGGATTATTGAGTGGATAAGGAACTGGTTGGATGGTGATTATTGAGTGGATAAGGAACTGGTTGGATGGCGAAACCACTACCCCTTGTCCCATCGCTACAGGCCCTGATAAAAACTGTGTCCCCATCTTTCTTATAAGCCCCCTTGAAGTCAGGAAGGCTGCAAGAAGGTCTCCCCAGAGCCTTTGCTTCTCCAGGCTGAACAACCCCAACTATCTCAGCCTTTCTTCATAGGAGAGGTGTTCCATCCCTCTGATCGCTTTTGTGACCCTCCTCTGGACCTGCTCCAACAGGTCCATGTCTTTCCTGTGCTGAGGGCTCCAGAGCTGGATGCAGGACACCAGGTGGGGTCTCACCAGAGCAGAGTAGAGGGACAGAATCCCCTCCCTCGACCTGCTGGCCATGCTGCTTTGGATGTGCCCCAGCATACACTTGGCTTTCTGGGGTGTGAGTGCACATTGCCAGCTCATGTCTGGGTTTTCATCCAGCAGTATTCCCAAGTCCTTCTCAGCAGGACTGCTCTCAGTCCCTTCGTCCCCAAGCCTGTACTGAAAGTGGGGGTTGCCTCAATCCAGGTGCAGAACCCTGCACTTGGCCTTGTTGAACCTCATGAGGTTCACACGGGCCCATTCTTCAAGCTTGTCCGGGTCTGGGTGGCATCTGGATGGCATCTCATCCCTCCTGCATGTCAATCACACCACTCAGCTTGTTATCTGTAAACTTACTGAGGGTGCACTCAATCCCACTGCCTATGTCATTGATGAAGACCCCTGAGGAACACTGCTCGTCACCAGTCTCCATCTGGACATTGAGCACTACTCTGTGGGTGTAACCATGCAACCAATTCCTTATCCACTCAATAATTCGTCAATCAAATCCATCTCTCTCCAATGTAGAGAGAGGGATGTTGTGGGGGACCGTGTCAAAGGCCTTAGAGAAATCCAGATAGACGACATCAGTAGCTCTTCCCTTGCCCACGGATGTTGTCACTCCATCCTAGAAGGCCACTAGGCTGTTCAAGCAGGTCTTGACCTTGGTGAAGCCATGCTGGCCATCTTGATTCACCTCCTTGTCCTCCATGTGCCTTAACATGTCTTCTGGGAAGATTTGTTCCACAATCTTCCCAGGCGCAGAGGTGAGGTTGACAGATTGGTAGTTCCCAGTTGGCCTAAGTGTATGGAAAAAGAACAATTTGGATTTCATCTATATATTTCTATCTTTCCATTCCTTTGCTACAAACACTGGAAAAGTTGTTTTCCAGATGTTTATTCTGTGTTTAGTAGTTTTGTCAATTAATTTGACAGTAAATTCTTTATTATTTGTGTTTATTTTATTTATACTTTGGAAAGCACAGCCAGATTAAGTTAATTTTGGTAATATATTGTTCTTTCCTTCACTTACAGAGCTGAAGTAGAGACTGAATATAGTGATTTCACTTGACTGTAATGCTTGAACTACTTTATGCTCCTGTCCTTAATACAGCTCTTGGCTTGTGCGATTCCCTTCAGAATTTTGTGGCAGTTTGACTTTGAATGTAGTTGAGAAGTCAGATTCATTTTCCCTGCAACAATCTGCCACAGCTTTTTGTGTATGTTTTTCTTCCTCCAGGTACACAGCTTTTATGTTTCCCACCCCTCTGCCCCTTAAAAGAATGGTTTTGAAAACAACTGGCAGTTTGCAGTCCTGAAATTTAATGTCCCAGTTCAGGCTATTTAAGCTGGTTTTATTTCAGTGTATTCTCTTTTCTGCTTAGAACTACTGCCCAGATCTAAACATAAGATGCAGCAGTCAGTAACTTTAGTTTTCAGGAGATAAAAATTAAAAACAAACAGACCAGGAACAGTAAGGGAGAAATGTAAATTTCCAGTTTCCTATATCACCTTTATGGTTAGTTCCACATTACTGTACTGAGCTTGGTCTCGTATTTGAATATAATGATCTTTAAGATTAAAAAAAAAAGACACTCCTAAAGTTTTTTTTTTTAACTGTTAATGGAAAAGCAGAGAAGCAGCAGCATGCAACAAGCAGTTTTTGTAATGGTTTTGAAGATGCCTGTTCCTGCATCTTTTTAATGATTTTAAAGATGCTTGCTGCTTATACATGGTTTTTCTTAAGCAGCTAGGAGATAAGATAGACAACTTCATTTCATCACTGTGCAAGCATGTGATAGCAGTTATGGGGAATAAAGTATTCCCTATTCTGTTCTATCACACTGTCAGCCCTGGGGATCTTTTTTTTTACCTTGGTTTTTTTTTTATTTTTAATCAGAGCAAAGAACAATAATTATTTCATTCACAGCTGGTTTTACACTGAATCTATGTCAGTGCCAATATTTCTGTACACTTAAATACACTTATAATTTTCAAGTCAGCATTTTTAATATGGGTCATTTATGTATTAACAGCTAAATAAAATTACTAATAATTCTGAGAATGTTTTTGTCATTAATTGAGTCTGGATTTGTGTGCTTCAAGATCTTGCTACCTGTCTTTTCAGCAGAGGCATGGTGAACCTCCAACAGCAAAAGTGTTAACTGAGTCTGTAGCTCAAGGAATTCTTCAGCTCTGGGAAAGTTCTTTTTGCATAAACACCTGTGTATTTTATGAAACTAAAAGGAAAATACATACAATTCAGATATATAATTCATCAATTTCAGTTCTAGCATGGCTAATTTTGAAGTCTCAGTCCTTTTTATCAACTAAATTCTGGAGCTATTAACATAAGTAGAAGCGTTACCCTAATTTCCAAAGTCTCTTTCATTTGTTTTATGAAGGTATGTGTATGTGGGTGGAACTAGATGAGGATGACAGCTGTGAAATATTATCAGTCATCTGATCCTTCAAGTGTACTGTCCGGAAAAGAATAAGTACTCTCAAGTTTCAGGGGACATGAAATACAGTTTCATGTGAGCCATGCCATTGAAACCATAGAAGAGTTGATATAAAATATGCTTACTCCATGTGGTAATGACAATCCTTATAAACCCGATTCAGAGGTTTAAAGATTAATCACTTCACATTAGAATGAGAGAAACTTTAATTTCCCTCCTCTTTACTCTTGGCTTTCTAAAGTGTCTTAGTGTCAACAGAGACTAATAATATATGTAATCTAGACTATAAGTCACTTTTCTTCCACATATCATCATTAAAGTTGACATTAAAAAAAACCAAAACAAAATCCAAACAGTGAAGTATTCAGTCGAAAGCCTAGTGAAATAAGAATAACGGACAAGTTATCCTACAAAATATTAAAAACTCTGTGGACATAAATCCCTTTTTATTATTTTTTTTAGAAAAACGTCCAAAACTCATTGGGAATTCACATTTTGTTTTGACTATGGATTTTAAAGAAAAACAATCTCGTTAAATTTGGATGTGTGCTTTAAAAATAAAATATGGACTGAAAATTTTTATTTTTTCCATGATTAAAATGCATTAACTCCCTTATGATTAAGTTATAGAGAGTGACATCTGGGTTCCACTTCTAGTTATTTAAACCATTTGCTTCAAATGCTGGTATGTAGCTTATTCTCATCTTCCTCTTTCAAGAGAGCTCTCAGTTAAAAAAGAAAAAAAATAATTAATACATAGTTTATTTCGAGGGCCTTTGGCTCCACCTTGTGTCCATTGTGCCTTCATAAAGAATCAGACGTCACACAGAAAAGAAAGAAAAATATAGAATGAAATTTACTGCTTAAACTTAGAGGGAAGTTTTAATATTGGCATATGTGATGTTGGATTTGACCTCATCATCCACTAAGTACTGATGAAGCTCAGAAACTCTGGTATTTTCCTTTTTTTTTCAATAAATATAAAATTCAAAATACAGTAACATTTCAAATTGAGAGATCCATGAAGAACTACCCAGAAATATTTTCTCTATATATTTTTAAAAGCATTATTTACTGGAATAAATCTTCAATTTGTATAAGTGAATCCGTCTGTTGTATCAGAAGTTGACTAGGAACCTAGGATAAATAACGTGGTAAATAGCAATGTGGTCTGCTCATACACTGTAGACTCTGCTTAAACTTTGCAAGAAGAACCAGATTTTGCAATCGCTATTTCCAATTCAGAATCTGAAGTCACTTTTATGAAAATTAGCCCCTCTCTTTTAGGTTCTATTGTACTAAAAATGTTTCTCCACAAAAGGTGTCTGTCATCTTGCAAAGTAGTATCTGGCCTGAAGTTAGGCAGATCCCTTTCAGATGAAGTTACACGTAGAATTTCAGTTGCTGTATCCTGCCTTTTTATGTTTTTTCAAAGTTATGCTGACAATAATGTGCAGTAAAGCTGAGTCAAGTATAACTGCTAGAGCAATGAGTGGTGTGTGCAATGAATGGGATTTTTTTTATCTCTGACTTATCAGTATTTCTTAGGGTTATCTGCCTAAAATCAGTCAGTATTTCCCTCTTTCCTTTTAGATACCCACACTGGTAAAGAGTTCTTTGTGTTTTGGTTTTTTTCACCCAGCTGGGAGTGAATGCTATCTTTTGCTGTTTCATGTATGTGCCGTATCTTGTGGTGCACATCAGATCATCCAAGCACCTTCAACGAACAACAAGGATACCAGCTGAAAGTTTGGGCTTTTGTAAACTTCTGTCATGAACTTGTCAAGACGCTTGTTTTGGAGCCTCACTATGTGAAGTGAGTGCCTCAGCAGAGCCAGTAGCTACATCAGGAATCAGTTCTTCTAATTTACCCAGTATATTTTAAGACTAATAGTTTCCAAAAGGCTAACATACAGGAAAGGGATATTTTAGATTACACCCTAGGAGGAAATGGAATACATTTGCAATAAACAAAATCACCTCTATAGTTTCCAGTTTTGTCTATTAATTTAATTCCTTGCTGTATGTGCTTAGCTATTTCCATTTACTTTTTTTTTTCTTCAGTTAGTTCTAAGACTTTATTTATTTATTTATTTATTTGTCCTTTTTGTCTTCTTTCTCTCTCATACTTCTGTGGGAATTTTTTCTTGAACAAGGGGTGGTACCAAGAGTCTATATTAGCTTTTCTTCCTCAAAAAATTTAAGACAACAAGTTTGGTTCCGGGACTTGTATAAACTTCTATTTGTCTTGTCTAGTTGTTTTGTTTTGTTGTTTTTGAATTTTAATGCATGGCTATTTGTCTACATTACTGAAGAGAAGAATTTTCCAATCTGAATTTTTATTAACCAGACTATGTCAGAATTTTTAATGCAAATATCACACTTTTTTCCAGCCTTGTTAAGGAACAACATATTGAAAATAATTGCATAGTCCAGAGTCCTATATGGCAGTTACAAAATGAAGCTTAACCAGAGAAAAAGTAGGAGAGTGCTCTGTGGGGCAAGAAAGTAAAGGAGAAAAAACTCTGTGCTCTTTTTGCCACATTGTTCTCCAAATTACACATTTTCTTTCCCCAGATCTCTTCTTCCCTTGTCCCTGGGATCATAACTATTGTCTTCTCTGAAGCACAGGAAAGTAAAGGAATGAGAAAACCACTGTGCAGTCCAGAACACAGGAGCTCATCACTGACATTACTGCTCTCTCTGGCTTCTGTTAGAGACCCATAATTTCCTGATATACAAGCTACAGACTGAATGCTGATCACCATGGTAGCTAGAAACAGATCTCAACGAGAATAAATCAGTCTGGTGTACAGATTTTTGGTAACCTTCAGGGGCTTATATGTTCTGTATTGTTGGTTTAGGGCCAGTGGAATTTGTCCTACTGGTTCTTTTGCTTTATGTCTTTTCTAGTCACACAGCTTCTTTTCTAGTCTATATAGCTTCATAAAAAATATTCAAAATTGCTCTCAGTCATAAGAAAGAAAGTTATTATATAGCTGGGAAGGCATTTGGAGCTTGATTTTACTATGAGCTGATTACTATTGCAAGGTGCTAAAGTATTACTTTGCTAAAGCAAAGAGGCGTTGGCACAAATGGTAAGTGCCACTATTTTTCATGGGCATACTGAGAACACTAAGATTCTTCACCTCTTGCCTAGAAGGACACATACACCATTCAATGCAATGATTGCCAAGTCCATAATTTTAGTATATGCTAGGGAATAAATAATTAGAATATGCAGTTCTCTCTTTTAAGTAACTCTACAGAGTACAGGTTGTATCTGTATACCATGGTTCATTTCTTCCTGTGCCTAAATTCTCAACTACTGGATAAGTTCCCAAGATAAAAGTTCTCCCCACTTCTGTTTTTCACAGAATCACAGAATCACTAAGGTTGGAAAGGACCTTCAAGATCGTCAAGTCCAACCATTAATCCAGAGCCACCGTGTCCCCTAAACCATGTCCTGAATTGCCACATCCACACGTTTCTTGAACACTTCCAGAGATGGCGACTCCACCACCTCCCTGGGCAGCCTGTTCTAATGCTTGACCACCCTCTGTGGTGGTCAAGAAGTGAAGAAATTTTTCCTAATATCCAATCCAAACCTCCCCTGGCACAACTTGAGGCCATTTCCTCTCGTCCTATCACTAGTTAGTTGGGAAAAGAGACCAACACCCTCGTCGCTACAACCCCCTTTCAGGTAGTTGTAGAGAGAGATAAGGTCTCCCCTCAGCCTCCTCTTCTCCAGACTGAACAACCCCAGTTCCCTCAGCCGCTCCTCATAAGACTTGTGCTCCAGCCCCCTCACCAGCTTCGTTGCCCTTCTCTGGACACACTCCAGCACCTCAATGTCCTTCTTGTAGTGAGGGGCTCAAAACAGGATTCAAGGTGTGGCCTCACCAGTGCCGAGAACAGGGGCACGATCAATTCCCTACTCCTGCTGGCCACACTGTTTCTGATACAGGCCAGGACGCTGTTGGCCTTCTTGGCCTCCTGAGTACACTGCTGGCTCATCTTCAGCCAGCTTTCAACCAACACCCCCAGATCCTTTTCTCCCAGGAAGCTCTCCAGCCACTCCTCCCCAAG
>NW_010558243.1:22067-27099 GCF_000687285.1 Phaethon lepturus | reverse complement strand
CGCCTTCGCCATCGACTGGCTGTCCATGATCTACATGCTCACCTACATCCCGCTGCTCTTCCCCGTCGCCTGGCTGCTGGACAGGAGGGGCCTGCGCTTCATTGCCCTGGCCGGCTCGGCCCTCAACGCCCTGGGCGCCTGGGTGAAGCTGGGCAGGCTGAAACCGCACCTCTTCCCCATCACCGTCCTGGGGCAGGCCGTCTGCTCCCTGGCCCAGGTCTTCATCCTGGGCATGCCTTCGCGCATCGCCTCGGTCTGGTTCGGCTCCCGCGAGGTCTCCACCGCCTGCTCCTTTGCTGTTTTTGGGAACCAGGTAATGGGTGGCTGCCCCGCGGCTGGGTGGGCACATGGGGTGGGATGTCACCTGCCTGGCCAGAGACTGGGAGGGCTAAGGGGGAAAACCAGGGAGCGGGAAGAGATGCACGGGGCCTGGAGGGCAGCAGCAGGGATAAGAGGCACTTACTTCATCCTGGGAAAAGCGGCTGGGTGGATGCAGCTGGGTTAGGCTGTGGGCTGATGGTGGCGGCAGCGGCAAGTGGGACTGAAGTCTACAAAGTTGGGGGCAGCATTGGGGGTTGGGTATGATTCTGGTTTTGAGAGGTGCTTGGACTCAGGGTCTTCTCCAGTGCCCTCCCACTCCCGTGTCTGCGAATCTCCAGTCCAGGAGTATGATTCAGTAGAACTATGGATGGGCTGGAGGGGAATGTGCGGTGCTGAGACACGTGCTTTAGGCAGAGTGTCCCGCAAACCTCAGGTCTGCAGTTGCATCTGGACTTGACACTGCAATATCCTCCTCCTGCTGACAACTAGATGATACAAAGGAGATTAGCTATCCACTGAAAAAAGTTCTTGTCACTGAGCCTGGAGGAAAAGGACTTTAGCACTTTTGTACCTCTTAAAAGTAGGTACAGAGTTTCCAGAAGCGGTTGCTTTGAAAAGAAACAAACCTTCCATCAGGATGGGGCTAGGTAAGCTCCCTGAGCACTCTTGTGTCAAGGCAGGTCAGGGAGGCCCGTGACCCGCACTTGTTCAAGCTGTAATGGTCTTTTCCTCTAGCCAGCTAGTGCTCAGAGGAGATAATTTTTTCCACAGCTTTGAAAGGATCAGGGAAATAGCTTCTTGACCTTTGCACCGGAACAGCCACTCATCCCTGTTGCACAAAGCAGATGATAGGCCAATACTGGTGCAGTGTGGCATGAGCTAAGTGTTCTGCCTCTGCAGTGCTGACACGAAGAAGAGGGAAGCAGAACCTGCTGTTAGCTGCTAAGCTGTACCTGTGCCCCTTGCTTTGAGACCCGATGTACTCTCCTACACATGACCGTGCACCATCCTGGACCATCTTTGATTCAACATATGGATGGCAGCTGTTCAGATCTGAATGATTTGCAATTCAGGTAGTTTCTAATGCACAGTTCTTCCTCACAGATAACTTTGTGTGCAGTAGGTTTGAGGTCTCCTTTCCCCACATTCCTGGGTTCTCTATTTATTTAGATACCACTGAGCAAAAAAGGTGAATGCTCAGAGATGGTATTTGAGGAACTGAAGTTTGTGGAACAGTGCTAGAGAATTAAGGAGACTCTGGTTTACGTCTTTTGGAAAGAGAAAACATACTTACTTTTCTCTGAGTGAATCTAAGCTTTCCTCTTTGCTCTTACCACCCAGTCTAGTGGGCTGGTTTTTATGTGTTTTAAATGAATCTTTAGAGTGGAAGGCATTTAACTTGGCATGAGCAATCTGCTGATTTAGGAGTAAATAAGTAACTGAGCATTTTGTTGTCAGACTTTTTTTTAATTATTCAGGTGGAGTTACTCAACAGTGTACATAAGAAATCCAAACAATGAGGTTTTCAGCCTGTGCTATATGAGTGTGTGGTATGCTCATTGTCCTAAAAGGACACGGTTAGTGTAACAGTTGTGAAAAGCAAACTTTGGCTATGCTTCTGGTGCTCCACACTGCTCTGGGGGTTGAACTGACATGTCAACGAGACCTCAGCTCAGTACATAGCCTTTGCTTTGTAAGCCCAGACTTTCCTTTTAGAGAATCAGAGAAGTCAGAAATGGCAATGATTAAAGGCAAGGAGTAATACTCCATAGGGAGGATCTATTAATTTACTTAGGCAAGCTCCTGAGGTGTATAATCACAGTGAGTGAAAAGTAGTGATTTTGTTCACTGGGATGTCGGGCAGGAGGAATAAACAGAGGCATCCTTTTTTCCTGACTCTGCAGTTAAAGACTGTGTTTTAGGGAGTGTTAAAAAAGGGTATAATACAGCGGGTTTGTAATTGCAGTATGCCAGTGTGGCAAATTATTCCCTATGCTAAGTCCTCTAAAACTGCATGGTTTTCCTTTCCTTGCCATGTCACTTAATTACAGATCCTCAAGGTGGAAAACTCTGTCATGAGTTGTTCTCCTAATTATTATTACTGAATGCCAAGCACTGACGTCCATCAAGAATTGCAACCAACTACATGGAGGAGCGGGGCAATGTCACTGCTTCTTTGATATGCCTGTCCTTTTTCTGCTCCTATCCTCTTGGCCTTAGGCAACCCTTAAGCAGTGCTGTCCTGAGAAGAACCCTGCCTGCTGGTTCATCTAGGTCTGCCAGGGTGATGCCTGCTCAGGACACCACGGCTGCTTGCTGAGCAATGGTAACCTTCAGGTTCAAATTTAGCCCTGAACAATAAATCATTGAATCAGTCAGACTGAGTATTAAATATCTTTTAAAAAACAAACAAACCATAGTAGAGTATTTGATTCTTCTCACTTGTTTCTGGTCATGGGTTGGTTATGGTATCTGAAGTGCAAAGAAGGGTTAGATTGAGCACTCCTGAATCAATGCTGGAGAGCTTCTAGAAGAGAAGTGTAGACACCTTTAGAGGAGGCGATCATGTTCTCTTGTTTACCCACTGCTGGTTTTTGTGATGTTTTACTTTACTTTTCTCTATTTTAACAGGGAGATGCATAAGTTTTTCCATTCTCTTTCCTTGTCCTTGCAAGTGCATGCGTAGAGAGGTGTAGAATGGGGTTTACTTGCCTGTTGGATACTTTGGCGTTAAAATATTTGTGTTATTGAAATGTTACTAGCATCTCATTGCTTAAAAGACTAGGAAGAAAATCTATGTGGGGACTCTTCGTCAGGCAGAAGTTTTGGGGTAAGGAAGCAGAAGTGTTTTAGAGAGTTCACAGGTGTCCTTCAGATGCATTTGAGTATCAGGAGGAATGTGTCTGACATGCTTCTGAAACATAGCTGTCAGCAGCATGCCTGCTACGTTGTCAGCAGTGTCACTTGTGGAGGAGCTCGGCGCTGGATATCTATGTGAAGTCCCATGCACAAGGGGTGGGTGGGAGAGAGCAGTTTGCATAAGACTGTGCTGCTTCCGTTTTGGTGTATTTATTCATCAGCCGGTTCCCTGTTTGGGGCTGTGGTTCAGACCTGACAGGTTGCAGCAAACGGGCTTCTGGTTTCTACATCGGAGGGAGACTGTCCCCTCATTCTCTCTGGTGACAGGACGACAGTGGGAAGAAACGCTCTCCGGAGATACTAGCATTTGCAGGCGTATGTGCTTACTGGAGCAGCGGGCCTTGCCCCTTCTTTTAACATACTTGCTCTGCTGTCTTTTGGGGATGAGGAAACACGGTGCTGTGGTGTGACAGAACCAAGACAGTGGCGGGGATGTTTAGGTAACAAGTAGAATTCTTGTGGCTTTTTGAGATTTAGAAGCTGGAGCCTGGCGGCCTGGGACCAGCTCTCTGCTTCAGCTGCCATGGTGTGTGCTGGACTGCTGTGCTTGGGCCATGCTTCTCCAGGCATGTTGGTTTTAGGTGTATCTCACCGCTGTATCTCCCTGTTGTCACCTGATGAGCAAGGGACATGGGCAGCATGCAGAGAAGCATGTAACTGTTCCACAGGGGCAATGAAACATTTGAGTTTGTGACTTTGTATTGCTTTGCCACTGGTATTGTTAATTTTTAGGATTGAAATAGACCTTGTTCCCAGCTCTTGCCATTCATTCTGATGAAGAAGAACAAGCAGCTGATGGGCTTGGGAGTGAGGATGCAGGCGTGTCAAATGATCTTTCTGCTGTAATTTTGCCTCTTCATTTTTTAGCAGGCATTGATAAAAGGTGTTCATGCGGTTTGGGAGGAAAGAAAAATTCAGCTTCATACTAATTTCTGCCTCTGGTGAACAATGATGCAGCACCTTGCTGGTCTTCAGGTGGCGTCTGTCGTTGTTCTGATGCAGCTGGCATGTGACTTCAGAGATTTAGGGCTTCCATAACAGAAACTGCCTGAGGCAGAGCTTTTAGGCGTTATCTGCAGACTGCTGGGAGTGCCAGTCTAGCAGTGATTAGGTGATGGCTTTTGAAGTAGACAAACTGGGTGATAAGCTGTGAATGAAATTCAGGGAAATGCCCTCTTCTCTCCTGGTGAGTCCTTTCCTCTTGTTCTTTTTTTTTGGCATGGAGTAGTGGGTGGGTTGGGTGTTGCCGAATAATTGAGTCTGCAACATCTGAATGGCAGTTGCTTTTGTGCTGGTGAGCCTGCAGTGCTGTTTGTGCTGCGCATGTGCTGGTGTTTGATGTCTCACTGATAACTGCTCCGTACCTTTCACCTTTCAGGGAAGGCAGCATCTGAAAGTCTAAGAAGCCTTGTGGAAATGGAGCATGTCCTGTGGAATTCCTGTCTTCGAGTGGACTTCTAGATCTCTTTGGCTGTTCTGTCCCTGCTGGAGGCTCCTCATCTCTTCAGATGAGATTTGATCCCTGTTAGAAATAGGGGCAGGTGGTGGTCTGCCTCACACCCCTCTGTAGCTTGGTCCTGTACCTCCCAGGGTTTTAGCTATGAGAATAGAGAAGATTTTTAGCAAGGAACCAAGAGGAGCTGGCAGTAGTTAATGGTTGACATTCTCCAGCCCTGACTCCTTTCTCCCCCTGTAAAGAAGGGCAGGGTGGATCAGAGCACTTGGATCACAAGGAGTGCTATGTGGCCAGCTCTCCGAGATCCTGGACATGGCTCAGTGTGGGAGGGTGTGC